>NW_027272808.1:0-42227 GCF_040938485.1 Diadema antillarum
CCATTTTTTTTTTCTTTCCTCTGGGCACGTAGAAACATTCATAGCAATCCTTTTTGTCGGAGCAAAAATGCGGGGATTTTCGTGCTTCCTGCATGTGAAGCTGCATGTTTGGATGGGACTTTTTTTTTCGCGCTGCCAAAACATTACGTCTAAATCTGGGCCGCCGAGCCGACAGGAAGCTTGTGAGAAGTGGTTAGCGTTGGAAGTACCATGGATTTCCTCTCCAAAATTGCAGCACAAATCTTGAATGTCAAATTTGTATACCAAGGAGATCCCTTGTCCTTGCCCCTCCCCTTGGTCCCCTTCCCCCCCCCCCCCCCCAAAAAAAAAAAAAAAAAAATCCAAAGAACATAAAACAAAACTAGAAAAGCAGTGGGAGAACACAGACCTCCAGCCAAGCAGCTCCTTTCCACCCTTACACACATGCTGAAAATTGTCCTTATGTACAGATCATGGAAGTAAATATACTGCTACTTTTAGACTTGCAGATGGCATTTTCAACATAGGCCTACATTACATACAGTAGTATACAAAATCTAGGAGTACATAAGGTCGTATATCTGCATGTGTCTGTTTTTGAATGTGCTGCTTACATGTGCTGGGGGGGGGAGGGTTCATGCCAATAGTGATATTCCTTTTGACTAGAAAGAAAGAAGAAAGAAAGAAAGAAAGAAAGAAAGAAAGAAAGAAAGAAAGAAAGAAAGAAAGAAAGAAAGAAAGAAAGAAGAAAGAAAGAAAGAAAGAAAGAAAGAAAGAAAGAAAGAAAGAAAGAAAGAAAGAAAGAAAGAAAGAAAGAAAGAAAGAAAGAAGAAAGAAAATGTGCTGGATCAACTCAAAACTGAATATCGAGAGCTTCAAATATTTGTAGTATAAGGCAAGATATTGTGATTTAAATACACAACAGTGATTTTCACCTGTGGATTTGACATTCAAAATTGTGAAGTCTGTCAGAGGTGATTTCTTTCTTTCTTTTTTTTTTGTGTTTAGCCATCCGCAGTGTTCATTGATTGTGGAATAGAAAGGAATATTTCACTTGCATCTTTCCCACTTTTTTTCACATTCATGTTTTGGACCTGTTGGAGGCCTGCTCTGTTTATGCCAAGGCTACCTGGTCTACAGGAGTTCTGAGGTTTTTGAAATGAGGAGCCATCTGGCGGGTAAAAGTTTAGACTAAAAAGTTCAGTGGCTAAGGTTGCTTTGAGGTCAGCATGAGGCCAGACAGCAAGTCCTGGGGAGCCAGAATTATTCCAAGGAGGTTAAATGTTTCACCCCTGGAGGGGTACCCCATCCCCTCCTCTCCAGTTACCCTGTCCTCAATGCTAGTGTTAGTCTTGCATCCAAGACTTCATTACATGTTTCACGGGATGCTGTATCAGTTTTGAATTAACTAAAGCTAGGATGGAGTAGAGACTAGCTGGATCTCTTGTTTTAGGTTTGAAAAGGCTGTTGTAATCAGAGCTGTAAATGTATGTTGGTTGTGTAGGAATACTTATTGGAGTTAAAATGGTAGAAGTTGTTGATAAAGGGTTTCTGCTTTTAGACTAGTTCCATCACTCTGCTTTAAAGAGACATTGCGTCCTTTGAACATTTTGTTGTGGTTGTTGGATGATATGTCTCATTTGAAAGCTTGTTCACTGCCGCAGCAGCGAAGGGTATTACTATTGTAAAACAACTGGTATGACCTCCTGATTTAAATCTGTGTGTATCCTTGAATGATGCAAGAGATATTCAATAGATGTAGGCCTATACATTTTGTTTTCTCTCTCTCTTGTCATTATATGGACAATTGTTGGCAGCAGATGTTACATTGGCTGACAGTTTAATGAATGCAATACTGGTAGTTTGATTATTACTATGCTGGAGAGATGAGAAGCGTTACCACGTGCAGGATATTATGTAGGCCCTGCCCTGCCTATAGGATAAAAATGCCCTACTGCCATGACTAGCATATGAGATATATTTCTGTATTCCTTCATGGCGTTATTGTATTTGTAAGCAAATGATTATTTAATCTAGGCTTGGGCTATCATGACCAAATTTGGGGAGATAACTGTGCTAAAATCTGAGCTGCTCTGTACACTGCTAGGTCAGAGTGGTATATGACACAATTTCCTTTCTACTGTTATGGAATTATGTCTTTTACCGTGTGTGCAGCTTTAAACATTTGGAGATGTTGCTGAGCCTTTTGCCACAATCTGTAAGTGGTGCTCAGAATCCCGTCAGCTTGCTGGCACGCCCGCGGGATGTTTACGATGCAAGTATGCAATATTTATTGTACCTGCCGAAAAATGATGATATACACGGCATTAGCGAAGACGTTGTCAAGAGTCCCTCCTCTGTTCCCAAAATTTTTCCTTTTTTTTCCTTTTTTTTTTTTTTACCCCCACCACCCCCTTCGGCAATTTTTGGAAGAAACTATGCTAAAATGATTAAAGATGTATAGGGAAAAGAGAGGAATGTTTCTGTCACAGTGGTCCATTTCAATGCTCTTTGGTACAGTGAACAAGGGTTCTCGAACACAAGCAAGATTGTTGTAAATGGGGATTGATGAAATATGTGTGTTGATAAGCATTTGTCACCATTCAATGCGTACGGTGCTCAACTGTCTGGTGGGACTCGCTGTCGATAACCTACTGCATGCTTTGAGTGCAGATTAACACAGAAAACCCCCACAGCATTGTGTACACTGTCCAAAGTCTGTAGCATGGAAGGGGTTAACCAATTGAAATGGGCATTAGTAATATTTACTTTCAAACCCCTTGGTGATATGTTGCACAGGGGAAAGTCTCTGCTTCATTGGTGTGATATGCTTGCTGCTGAAAGAGTGACATTCACGTAATGTGACCTATTCACAATGCATGAGGTCACTTGAGACATATCCAGAGTAAAACATTAAACACTAGACCACAGTTGTATGTTTTGATTTGAGTAGGACATTAAAGGATCTGGATGTGCCTCTTCTCAATGTTAACCACTGGGAAATGAAATTAAACTTTTATGAGAATCATGGAGGGAACTCGTGGAACATTTTTTAACAAAGAAACTGCTGTACACCAAACATTACTTCAATACCTGATCACTTTTTGGCAAACAAGCCTTGCTGCTCATAGAGCCCTTACTTAACATTTCTAGTGCTTCATACAAGCTCTTTATATACTGTAAAACAAGGAATTTTCGCGTGCACTTTGATTTCGTGAATTTCGCGAGCGCCAAGATTCGCGAAATTAAAATGCACGCGAAAGTCCATGTTTACATTATATGCATTGAACGCCAGTGGCACTTCGCGAAAATTTCATGCCACGAAAAAGGCTGTCGGCTCCAATTCGCGAAAAATTTATGCCACGAATATATCATGTTTTACAGTATAACAACTCTTTTATTCTTTAAAGCCAATATTCTTCGATGTAAATAATTGCTTGAGAAGTTATAGAGATTGAGTTATCTACAGACGAATCTCACAGCAATCCTTGACTCCATTACAGATTTCTGTTGACACAATCTGTCCAATCTTGATAAATCAGAGGTCGCGGTACTGACCGAACGATTGTGAAAGAGAATAGATCACACTCATTTTCCGTCTTTTAATAAAAGAAATATTGAACCTTAAAAGCTTCCCCCAGCCAAAGTCGGTTTGCTTCCACTGGATCACAGTTGTTGGTTTTTCATAACTATATTTCATAAATAAGACAGGCCAGGTTGACATAATTGGTCTTGTCACCTCTAGGTTCCCTGGCCAGGTCCTGGTTCCGACAGACCTCCTACTGAAACTAATTTGTACCCTCGATTAAACCTTTTAGGAGGGGAAATTAGCAGGTGCCTTTCTTCCTCCAAGCGAGGGGGCAACGAACAGTGGAATCCGAGCCTGACAAATATTCACACTTGTTGATTGTTTAAAAAGTGAATACACGGGGGGGGGGGGGGGGGGGGGTTCATTTGATCCAAGCCATCAAGGTACGTACTTCCACAGAACTGTAGTACCGCGGGCCATTAGCCGCATTAAACAGGGCACAGAATGGAAAGGCTACCTCGGTGTGTTATTGCTCTGGAAGTGGGATAAATGAACTGTGAAAAATTTGACACATGCCCCTGATGTGATAGGGTTTCATTTATGCTCATAGAAAAGCATTCTGACTTACTGCAATTTGTCAGTATTTAAGACTACCTTATTCGCCTTTGCCCATGTATGAATTCCAACAACCTCAAGCTTTTGCTGCATAACGCAAGGTCTACATATGGAAAGGTTGTCTCTTTTAATACACACAGAACACGCGCGCGCGCACCCTGTGTTATAACCTATGGAGACGCACAAGCAAAACCCGACTTACTGTCATTAATGGAAAAATATCATAAAGTAAGTAATGTCCCTGGACTTGTGGCTAGCGGTTTTCTAGTCTTAGGACATTTTTCTGTAGAATACTAAAATTAGAAGATAAATGGACTTCTAATAACGTCGGACTGGCTGCTCAAAAACAGCTTTGTGAGTTCACTTCAGAATAACTGCCCCATAGGATTGTACACACTTCCTGAAGTATTCGCCGTGTGATGCCGTGATATCTCCCTATTTGAAAGGCCGTATCTCCGCAACCGAATGGCACATGAAGCTGTGGCTTCTACCATATTACGCGCCAAAAAATTCTCTATCATATATGTCAAACTCATTGTGATTGGATTGTAGGTCTTGTCGGAATTGGCAAAAAACTGAGAAGGTCCCGTCCTCAATCCAATCACAATCAGCGACTCAGAGAAGCTCATTATCATATGAAACATGACGTCACTGTTTATTCGTGGCTGCATTTGGACGAGTTACGATTTCATATACCGTGAGTTATAACGTAAATTGGATATGTATTTCTCATTTCTAAGTTTCCTGAAGTCAGCGGTGAACCCTTGTATTAACTGACCACCTACTGTACCAGTTATGACTTTATATGTTGCTGAGAAGATATAGAAAACAGGAATTTTCTTCTTCGATGATGTTCGATGAGCACATCTTTCTCGGCAAGCACATATACGCAGAGTGCACCATTGTGTAATGGGGGTGAACGTGCCCAGGTAACCGCGAGTGGAGCATGAAGCACAGTGCATTGCAGTGCCGGTGGAACTTGCAGTGGTCAACATTCCAACATGATTGTGAATCTACACTACATCAGCTTTCAGTTTCTATTTGTGCATCTTTTAGAGTGTACTTCGGTTTTGCTATCAATTTACTGAAGTTGCTGCACATGACCAGAAAGCGACTGTCAGCAATATAAGATTGATACCTCAGTGAGTGTGTGCGTATATGTGTGTGTGTGTGTGAGTATGTGGTCAGTTAAAAAGCAGATAATGTAAACAATTTCATGAAAAGCATGTAATTCATGTTGTCAATGTAGATTTAACCCACATAATGCTATGTTTATGACTGCCCCTATGTTGTTTCTGCAGCATTTTACCCATATTCGACAATGGACCAGTCCGTATCACTGCTGTGTGCACGATGTGTGTGGCAGACCGTATAGGCTCATGAATAATTCAAAGCGGGCACCTTGGCGTTCTGTGTGTGCGGGTAGCGTGCACTCTCAGCAGTAGAATGATTTTAGTAGACTTTTGGCCAAAAACCTTTCCATATGAAACTTACTTATTGATTTTGAGTTCGTTTTGGAAATGAAATAGTTGAGAACATTCTATTCCTGGACAATGAGTGACCACAAGGGAGAACTGAGCAAGGAGTGCATTTCCAAATTATTAATCATGAATTGTTTTAAAAGGTAAATGAGTGGCACACTGATTGTTTCTTTTTTTTCCAAGACTAGACACAATTTGACACACACAAGAAACACCTAACCCTGTGTAAGATACAGCGGAAGTTGATTAATGACAGATACTCACAGTATTTGTTCACAAATGAATTGCCAAAAAATTGTCTCCTTCCCCTTTTAACTTTTTTCGTTGTAGTAGATTGTTGCTACCCTCACTCACCATTTGGATGAAGATCACAATTTTTACAGGTGCTAGGAATTAAGTTCCTGCTGCTGCTGCCATGGCCAATTGAAAAGACCAAAAATTATCGCTCAGAAAAGTGGATAAATCAGCAGCTCTGCATCCTGGCTTAATAGGGTCTGAATGCTGAAGACTAGATTAAGAGGCTGGAGTTGCCTGGATGACCTGAGGAAATAGTTCATCTCAAGGGTCACCCGGGGTCAGGAGTCTATCTGTTATCAGCTGGTAATTGCAGCGATTAATCTGGAGTGGGCATTTCACCCAAAGTCGACTGGCAGGCAAATTGATATAACGGCAAGATTTGTTCTCCAAATGAGCCGCTGCTTTTTTAGGCCCACTGGCACAGACCTGCGCCCCTGCCCCTGGTGATTAGCCTCCCATTCAGGACGGACACACTTTTCCTGCCCCCCCTCCTGTTTCCACTCCCCCTCCCCCCCCCCTACTTCTTGTGCTGCTGACTTTCTTTTGCTACAAGCTGATTAGTCCTTGATTGAAGTCTTGGAGAGGGGCAAAACATTGATAAGTGAGTAGAGAATATAAAAAGAAATGCTTTGATGATGCATGTTGCTCCTTAACCCCTTGCACACTAGTTCCGAGCATACTCGGGGAGATGCCAGTGGGAAATACATGTTATACTAAAATCAGCCCGTCTTCAATGGGTTAATTAATTTGTTTCTGTTCTTTGACTTCTTTCTCTGACCACTGCAAAGACAGAAATGCAAGTTCCTGCCCAACCGTGAACTGGCCGCAAAACCTAGAAGTAAGACAACATCATTATTAGAGAGGAAATAAACCTGTTTGACCAGGACTCTGAAATAAAAAAAGACATTTATTTCACTTGGGATTTGGAAAACTAGATCATACACTACTCTTCCCCCTCCTTATCCCTCCCGTTTTGTTTTGTTTCGTTTTTGTTTTCGGATGTTTGCTTCTTATACCTGGCATCATTTCAAGTTCGTAAAAGAGTTTATGAATTGGACGTGCACGAGGGACCGCTTGTACGCGTTGAATCATTCATGCTCAGGGCAGAGTATATGTAGGGAGTGGTAAGAATTATGATACGGATGTCATCAGTGCACCGTAGCCTTTGGGGGGTACAGCCGAGAAGATACTGACAGAGTCCCTGCCGAAATGCGAAAGATCAAAGTTTGATTCAGGAGGATGGCAAAAGATGGAGGGGAAAATATACGTCTTATGTCCTTTTGGGTGTGTTTTTGTACCTGATTCATTTCAGTTAATTTCTCCCCAACTCCTATTCGCCTCGAGTCTACACATTTGTCAACTTTTTCATGGGAAAAGGGGGAGCCTGTGATTTTTCTTGTCCTGAACTTGATTGAAAGTTATGGAGAAATTAGAGTGTGGGAACGTTGGGATGGGGATTTACCGAAACAGTTACACAACAGCGAAGCCTTCATGCTCTACTGGAAAGAGATACATTAGATAGGCCTACATCCCTTCTTTTTTTTTCTAATCCCATTACATTACAACTTAATGGGTTATACAAGTATGTGATAATCCAACTCTAATGTAACAATTCAATGTCCAGTTTACACAGCTGTGTTTGATGTCATGCACTTGCACTTCTTTTCAATTATCCTCCTACATGGGCACATTTTCTTTCTTTTTTTTCAGCCTTCCAGCTCTTGCAGTTTTGGCAACCAAAGAAGATGATATATCAAAGTAAAATTCAGATTCCTACTACACTGATGCAGACCAGTCATCTGGTCGCTTATGTGAATTCCAGTTAAGCAGGCCCTTCAATGTTCTTTTTCCCCCTGCTTTTTTACTTTTTTTTTCAGATTGATGACTGGTGAAGTATGAATGTGTTAGAAGATGTCATTTTCAAGCCAAGGACAATTTCAATACAAACAGCCCCTCCCCTTTATAAACGTGGGATATGAGTGGATAATACACCAATAAATTTTGTAGTATTATGACACTCCTTGTGTAGAGAGATGGCATGGTACTGATGCATCACTTTTGCTCGTTTATGGTGGGGAAACCACTTCCATTTGCTCTGGGATACTTGGTGGTGACAGCAAACCTCCGAATCACCTTCATCATTCTGTGATGATATTTCTGTCCATGCGGTTAGCAAAGGAGAGAGAGAGAGAGTGGGCGAGAGATAGGCTTAAATGTTGGGGATGGAGGAGGAATGGTGGGGGAAGGTTGCTTGTTTAATTGACGAGGAATATTAATTTTTGTATGTCATTATCCTGTTCCTCCTAAGGGTCCTATCCTACCCCCTTCACTGTCACCCCCTCCCAGATCCCAAGACCATGACACCTTTTAGCATACTGTAGCCCCTCCCCCCCCCCCCCCCCAAGAAGTGTTTATCTGCATGTCTGCTGTGGTAAACCCCAAAGGCTGTCCCAGACTCCAAAGGCAGAGAGAGTGTCTGGGCGCTGGGGTCCCAACCCCTATCCCTGCTTGTCTGAAATCCCCAGATGCACCTGTTAAGAGGGCTTGGATTGGGGTCAAGGATGAGGGCATACCTGTAGGTGGGTGAATGTGACTCACCCCTCTAGTCCCTCCTTTTCCCCTGACACCATTCTCATTCTTCACCCCCACACCCCCTATGCCCACTTCAACAAAGTAAATCAAAACTGAACAAACACTTACGAAAACACCCCCTGTAAAGAAAAAAAAATGATAATAATAATGATAATAATAAAAAGGAAGAGAACATAGCAGTTTATACACCAGAATAGAGAAAAAAATGTTTTCATTGGTGTTGTCCCTTGTTACCCAAACTGGGAAGGTTCTTGATTTATCATTGACATACAACTTAGAGATTAATGTTTGCCCTCCTTTGTGTATTTGGCCTTATGCTGTAAAATCAAGTTATTTTTCGCGCCATGAAATGTCACGAATTGCAGCTGACAGCCTTTTTTGTGTCATGAAATGTGGTAGTGTGCACAAGAACTTTGGCGTGCACTTTGATTTCGCAAATCTTGGCTTGCAAAATTCGCAAAAATAACATGCATACAAACTATCTGGTTTTAGAGTACCACTTAAAGGAAACTAAGGGTGCAAAGATAAACTTTTGCTGCTGGAATATGGGCCTACTGTATATTGTTTATAGGCCTTTTTGTTTGTCACAAGACTTATAAATGTTGAAGAAACAACAAAAACAAAGAATACAGGCCCCTATAAATACATGATGCTAAATTTATCAGCATTTATTGTATTTGCAGACATAATGCGAGAAGGAAGTTGTGTATAATGGACAGTGTCCCCCGCGAAAACAATGTTGCAGACACAAATCCTAATCCTGCATAATGCTGCCTATTGTAAAATGTAATGTAAAAATCGAAAAGCGTTGTCGTGCATCGCCGCCACACACCCGCACCATAACACCACATCAGGCCCAGTATCTACCAAGTGAAATAGTGATTCCATCAGGAGTACGAAGTATATAACGTATGAGCTGCTGTTGTCTCAGCGTTGGGGGAAAGTATGAGTGACGCTTAGCATTGTTTAGCCGCCTTCGTCAGCGCCCATTATCACCACGGGCCTGAATGGCTGTCGTCTCGGTCCAAAAGATTAGGGCAGGATTCGGTGGGGCACTTTAGCCAAGACAAACTGTCTCAACTTTGTTCTCGATGACTGCTTGTGCAGAAATTGTAAATCTCCACACATTGTTTGATTCAAAGCACTGGTCAAATGTCTGCAAAGTTAAAACAAAAACAAAAACACTTTAGCTGTATATATACTGTATGCAAAATGCATGTTTTACTACTAACATGACTAAGTCTGTATGGAATAGCGTGAGTAAGAAGCTCTAGTAAGTATCACACAAATTGCAACATGTAATCTATGATTTGTTTACTTCAAGCTTTGTAGTTTATTTTTCAGTAACACAACATATCTTTCTTCTTTTATAAAGTTGCCTGTGCAAGTATAGTTATTGTGGTACCTGTTTGCTTGCAGCATTACTAAATAGAGGTTGAAATTACTTGATATCCCAAACTCTGTATAGATTGTGTTGTTGGAAGAGAAATATATGTTTAATTTTTCTCACAAATATCCCCAGGATATGATGAATTGCAAGAAAAACAAACAAACAAATGCTCTTGCAAGTTCATGCATTCTGTTATTGATGTCTTGTGTTTCTAGGAGCAAATGATACACGTGTACATGGCTCTCAATGTATGATTTTCTTTTTCTTTTCTTCAGAATTAGTGCAATGTCACTCCAGATAAGTGTGCTTGTTTTGGTACCATCAAAAAACTTTGTAATGTGTGTTGCAATCTGTTATGTCTTGTTAACTCCATCAGGTGGTTTGACAGATGACACAAATTGTGTGTATTCAATCAGGTCACAGACATTTATTTGCCCTTGTTATTGCTGCCTTCAAATTGGTAACTGCCTTCAGGGAGGTGAGTCATTTTGAGGCTACAGGTGTTTAACTACAAACCTAAAAATCAAGAGAATGGCATACCTTTCTGGGACTAGGTGGGGATCACGCCCGCTAAAGAGCAAATCCAATGTGAAAAGCGCCATCGAGGGCTGGATTAAAAAACCCAGACTGTTTGCTAATCTTTTGGGTGCTTGCGACAAGATCCTGAGATTTCTAGCTTCTCCGATCCCGAAGATTTCGAATCATCTCGAAGTTGTGCTGATCTCAGTAGTCAGGAACAGGGGAGAACACAGACCGAACATCACACAAAGACTTTCTAACGGGACTGGGAAAACCTCTCCCTGTATATTGCACATTAATGTGTTCCCAAGACAAGTCTTTGACTTCAAAACAGAGGCTAATATCACTGATGAAAAGAAAGTGGACTGAGATGAAATCGTGATTCTTCTGTGAGGTTGCTTTTGAAAGACTTTAACTCACTTTTGTATTGTGTCTGTTTTCTATGACAGTATCAATGTTTCCCAGTTTTGTTCATTATATCCACCAAAGTGTAAGTTGGCTGTGCTTGATGGATCTGGAAAGAATTGTCTTCAATATGAGGTCATGGTGAAAAACCTTTAAGCTTAAAATTGTTGTGTAATGTGTTCCAGACATGCCTTGTCTTCAATAAAGCAACAACACAGGTAAATCTCACTTCAGAATGCTACTTGTAGTTTGTCAATATCTTTCTGGAAGCACGGTATTGTGAGCTGATTGAGAAAGTGAGCAGTGGAGCGACATCCTGTGGCTTTCTCACTTCTTTTCATGCCTCCGTGGTGTCATGTCTCGCTGAGTTCTGTATTTACTGCGTTTGTTTTGTTGTCGATTTGTTTCCTACCAGCCTTCCATAATCCCGTGGCATTAATGAGGCTCATCGCCAGAGGGGAAAGATTAGCTCATTGGAATCCTAGTCTGGACACTGTCCAGCCGAGACCGGACCCAACCTCTGGAACCAAAATAATGTCTTTGCCCCATCCTGACCCTAACTCTATCTCCCCCCCCCCCACACCTTTTCTTTGAGATAGTGCTGATATGCCCCTGTGCCAGGGCTGGGTTTGAAACATCCTAGTGACTAGAGCACATTAGTGTTCTTTCCTGCCCCCCCCCCCCACCCTTTATCCCCTACCTTCACCACTCCCACCTTTGCTACTGAAGTCTCACACCCTGTAAATCCCTAAGCCTCGTCATAGGCGGTCACCAAGTCGAGCCCATTGTACGGTCCTCTACCAAATGAACAAATGCAGGGAAAGACGAGTTTGGACTGTCATTCATAGACAGACGGTCACTCTAGCTATTAAATATCTCGACGATGATGCTTTTTTCTTTGTCGGCAAACACTCTTTTTTGTGTGCTATTGTGGTCAGATCTCAAATTTTTCCTTTTCTTAAGACCAGAGACAGTGGTCAACGTGGACTTTATCTAAACTAAGGCTGGAAAACATATGACCTTCGAAATGAAAGATGATTTCCTCTGTTTTGTATGTCCTAGCTCTTGTGCCGCTGATGCAGAGCAAGCATTCAAGCTCGTCATCTGGCGAATTTTGTGATAGAATTGTGATTCATGATTGTCCTGTATCAAACTATAAACTGAGCTTGGATTGAACTGACAGGACTTCCCTGCCCCTCCAATTTGATGAATCAATAGTGAGGGGATCGAGGAGGGTGCGTCCGATGCACCCCAAACTGTCCTCTTCATCCCTGTTTCCTTCTGTCAAGTCTTGGAGCAGGAAATTGGGGGAGACCACTCCTTTTTTTTGCATCTGCCGCTGGTTCTCCGTACGTTTTCTGTTCTGACAGAAACAAGAAGTGCATCCCAGTGACTCAGACTTTAAGGATTCGAACTATCTCGGACGACTGTTTTAAATGCAATTATGGATTGCTGGGGAGAAGGGTTAAGTTAGGATTGAAACAACGGAAAGGGGAAGGAATGAATTGATATGGGGGGGGGGGGGGAAGGGGATGGAGGGCAGTCTTGTGAGGTGATCTTGAGTCAGATGGTTCTAATCTTTTGCTCCTTATTATCAGCTCCACAGGCAAAGAACTTCAGTTGTACCCATTGAGGACGAGCTGATTTTGCTACAACACGCATCCCCATAGACACCTGCCCGAGTATACTCAGGACTCATCTTCAATGGATTAATATGGGTTTAATAGTGTTGTGTTGTTGGTTGTTGCTGTAGAAGAGTCATATCTTCCCCACCCCACCCCACCCCAACAAATCCAAATGACAATTTTTGGCAGGAGATATGCCCGCCTGGCAAGCCTCCCTGTATGATTCTGTTGGAGGCTCCCCAAAAATTAACCCTAATTCTCCATGTCCCTACAAAAGAATACAAAGACCTCCCTGATTTTGAAGTAATTGTCCCAAATTGAGATGTAAAGTGTTCCCCTATTGCTATTCGCAATCTCCTTGGCTTTGCTATATGAATGTTGGCAGCCTTGGATATGACAATACCATCATGAAATCGGAAACCCCCCCCCCCCCCCCCAACAGCGGGATGACTTAGGTTGGTTCATCTGTTTTTTTGCTTTTTGTTTTTTGTTTTCTTTTCATTGTCTTGTTTTGTCGTGGTTTTAGTATCCTGAAAGATAAAAAAAAAAAATTACTGGACAGAAGAATAGTTCACATAATATTGTAATTGTCACAATGTGATTGTTATTGTTCAGCTAATGATCTGTCTGATTTGATGTGAGACCCAAACAGGATTATTACTAGACAGTAGAATAGTTCATAGTCACGATTGTCACATTATGATCGTAATTGTGTAGCTGACAATTCATCTGATTTGATTTTAGATCTAAATAGGATTACTAAACAATAGAATAGTTCATACTCATGATTTTCACAATGTAATTATGATCATTGCACTCTTGATTTGTCTGATTTGGGATCTTAACCAACCTGCATACATTCTTACATGAAAGATATTAACTGTACAATTTATAATCTTTTGTATGAATACTACCATATAGTCCAAAATGAATACCACACAGTATCCTGTAGTCCAATTATGCTTCTGAGACATAGGAAGCCTAACTTTCAATAATCTTTCAACAATGCATTGCCTGATGTACATGTATATACCTCGCCCTTAAATAGTGAAAATATCCCGCATATATCACAAATTATTTGATTGATGCTTGGGACCAGAAAGGAAATGGAGGTCCAGTGACCCTCGTAATTGGAATCAATTTCATGTCTCGCAAATCTCGCGTGATATATCGGGGCAGTCTGGTCCCCTGGAGGAAGACAGTAGGGTAGCCTACCCAACAGGTTGATGATCACCGGTATCTGGACCTGATTTCATGGTCTACTGGAGGAATGAGATGAGAATCGTGGGGGTGTAAAGGTAGATTCTCCTCTTGTGGAGCCCTCTATCCCCCCCCCCCCTCCACCAATCTCTATGAAGTATCCTCTGTGAATGCTACTAACAGGTGAAGTCTTAGGTTGCATTTATATTTGGTGTAGCAACAGGAAATAATGGACACCTGCACCTGCAGTATCTTCTTGCTGATCCTTTGTATTTCAACTGTGAAATGGGTGGGTGGTATATGTTATATTAGCATTGATATTCTGAATTTCAACTCAAACTGCTATCAGAATTGTCTTGGCATTGATTCTTTAATTTTCTTTTTAGAGCATAGGAAATCATTTGATTGTCTGGTCTCTCACTTTCTAGAGTGCACATATGAATGTACTTGTACTCCTCCCCCCCCCTTTCCCTTCTGTCAAAGGATTAATTTCTCAAAGAGAGATTGGTAGATATAATTGCAGTAGTTCTACATGCCGATTTTCTATGATCCCTTATTCATGCAGACAATTTCAAACAAAGCAAAAGAATTTAGACATGATGAAGGAGAGTACATAACTATAGATTTCTCACCATGTTGTAGATGTGGGTAAAGCAGAAATCATATAGGTCTGTTGAGCCTTTGAAGAACTAGTTAGGAGGTATATGGTTGTCAAAATTTGTATTTTCAAATTATGTTCTTCTCTAGAAAAGTTAAGTTCACTTGCTATTTGTCTTCTTCCATACTGATCAAAAGAAATTAAGAAACAGTTTAAATTAATGTATCAAATATTTTTTTTTTTGAAATGATTTTTCAAAACTTCAGCCTTAATGTCCCTGACATGGGGATGTCTCCATAGGGGAGATGGGTTAGGAAGACTGTCTGATTAGTTAGGGCCAGCCTGCACATGGCGAGTTTGGGAATTGCGAATGTTGCTTTGGGAAGCACAACAAGATGGCCGCTGGGTATAACATCTGGCGAAGAATAATATTACATTACAATCACAAACTGAAGTCATCAACAACATCCCGGGGCTTCATGAGAACAGGAGGAAATTACAACCGACCAACGCTGCCTCTCTCCCATTCTCCATAAGGATAGAAAAAACAATAACAAAATAAAAACAACATGCAGTTCATATTTCTAAAAAAGCAAAAACAAATGTGAGATGATGGATGAACATATGTCGATGATTTCGACATGGATGATTTCAATTCATATCAATCACATGCCACATTATTACCGTCACTACAGAACCTGTCATATTGGATGAAAAAATAAAAACAACAGCCCAAAACACATGCATACTATGAGACCAGAGACATTACTGGAATGAAACTTTCGTGAAGTGGAGCCAATGGCTTTTTCGTGGCTTGAAACTTTCTGGAAATGGCCCATTTTTTGCAATTTTTCCATTACTAAGTTGAACTGGTCTCTTTGTAGTATGCTACGAGGTACTGATTATAATGAGGTAAAGTCTTAGGTTATAGAGTTTTGCAGCATCTGGTTGAAGTAAGTTTGTTTGTTTGCTTCTTTGTTTTTTTACTAAAAAATCAAATAATCAAATGTTAATTTGAAGAAATATTTGTCTGTTTGCTGCTATCAGCCCAGTACTGCCATCATGCTATTTAAGAGGGAGAGAAAAAAAAAAGATTCTGAATCACTAGAAAGTGGATAGAAAGGTTTTTGGCATGAAATGCACTTTGTCTTTCCAGTGTGCTGGCACTTTGTAAAAGCTCCGTAGCACTGTGTTAAACTCCTCTAATTGATGAAGAGGGATGCGCAACATATCCATTCAGCAGGCGGGATACACATTACAAGCAGGGGTGACATATATCACGCCCCTCGTGATGTTCGTTAAACGTGACAACCCCCAACAAAGGACTCGCCTCCTGTTTCCAAAACGGATCACGAGCCTTGAGAGGAGAGGAAAGAGCAGAAAGGAGAAACCATCTGAAATCTCTGGTGGTTGTGTCGCAAGCAGACAGTGGCATCTGGTTCCAGTTTACCGTTGGCGTGGCGATGACTTCCCGCATCACCATCATCCTGGACAACCCCCGGAGGAGAGATCTACCTGCTGGATCGGTTTGTGGGAGGGAAAGGATGAGGAAGAATGGGAGGGGGGGGGGGGATGGTGATGAAATTGGCTGCAGTGATGAGGAGCGATGTTGCACCCCAAGTTTTGTATCGCACCCCAGGGCTTCCTATAGGTGGCTTGCCAAGCACAAGGTTTTTACCTCAACATCATCTTTTCTTCTCCCTGTTATGCCAACCGTGCTCATTGCTGGGAGTACGCAGTCCCCACATGGACTCCGGGAGTGAAAGAAATGTATATTCTGGGGACTCTCTCTGGACCTGCAAGAAGGTCTTGCCAAACGTGTGAGAGTTGGTTCTACCTTGAAAGCAAATCAATCAAACCTGCCGCACCAGCACATTTCGGAAACAGTGATGTTATTGCTCTCTCGGTGTAATGACCTCGCCCGAACAAAGTAGTTCCAAATGGACGAATATATGTCTGTTTTGGTGCAAATAATCCGTGTTGGGCGTCCCACAAGTATTGTGAAGGATCACGGTGCCATATTATAGGGATCCATTAGAATTACAGTCATTTTTCATGCAGCCGCATAGTAGGCATGGGGAAAAGGCATTTACAGGGTTCACAGAGAAATCACGAAAGAAATTAGTGTAAGGGGAATCGGGTGTCAGTGCCGTGAATTTATTGTTCATGAGTTGGCCCGCCAAGAGATGGCGTGGTTTCACCATGTGAGGGCTCTCTTCCAGCTTGTATACTGTAAAGTCTATATTCCAGCTTTTATGTTGGAGCATTTAGTTGAGAAAAATAAATCCAGCAGTGGGGTATTGATATTGCAGTGGTCTCAAATACTTTAGAGAAAATTGTGCACTATAACAAGGACTGTATGAAGGTATGTTTTTAGGTCATGGGTGAATGAAAAGGAGACACAAGCATGCTATATTTCACTGATTGGAGTTGTAGGCCTACAAGGGTACAAATGCATACAATTCTGTTCTTTTTCTATCTTTCTCTGTTTTAATTGCAGTGCATTGCTATTAAAGTGCATATAAAAGTCTATGTGTAAAGATGCTGCCACTCAGTCTTGTGTTTGAATCTTGTAACAGAAGGCCCACATTGGATACCTGTGTTGTCTCTTTAGGGCCTATACAAAATGGCCATTGGTCCCATGCAGGGCTGCACAATGTCTATTTGTTGGTCCACTCTGCCAGTGTCATGCCCCATGCAAATAACTGTCCCCTGTTATAATAGTGGTCTTGTCGATGAGGTGCTAATGAATAACAATCCCAATGCTCCCAAGACAAGCTGAAAAGGGGGGTGCACTCTTTGACAGAGGGGTGCAAATTGGTCCCTTTGTGAAGAGCCCCATGGAAAAAGCTGGTATTTTGGCATCAGATGTGTCAATCACAGGCTGAACATTCTAAACCCAAATCTGAGTTTGAGTGTGATCCCAGGCCTGATCAAGTTCTCAGCCACAATCCATCCACTCAGCAGCACTCATTTTATTACCCTGTCATGAAATCCTGTTTGCTAGATAAGGCTTTATAATTTTTCATCTTGGCTGACAATAACTATTTTCAACCCAAATGATTTCATAGCTTTATATTCACACAATATTAGAAAGTCTCGATGCTTGTGGAACATTGCAGCTCAGAGTCTTTCTTAAAAATACTTTTCAAACTTGAAACACTGTTAACCCTTCATGTGCTTTGAGTACTGATATGCATAGAAAAGCCAGTAGCGCTGTATATACTATGCAGAGTCTCTGGCATGGAAAGAGTTAAATAGCACCTTAACATTATGGTATTGAAAGCTGGCTCGCTCATGTGACAGGATGGGGGTGGAGCATTGGTGTGTGTGTGTGGGGGGGGGGGTGGGCAAGGGGGGGGGGGGGGCATTGATAGGGCCAGGGGAAAGAAAGAGACGAGGCATTAGTGAACATGTGGTGTGAGCTTGTAGCTTGAGTGGAAAGGGAGCGTACATCCTGGAAGCTTGCATCGCATCATTGGGTCGCCGTGACGACGAAGGAAACATGCATCTGCGATGAAGATGATGAGTGAAGGAGGAGTGATGATTTTCGTGTTTATGGTTTTTTTTCCTTCTATATTTTGTTTTGCTGAGAGGACAGGTTTCTGTCTGAGTTGATTTTCTGGTGATGCAATCAAGGCATAAGGACAGAGCTAATTTGGTAGGATGCAGAATTGTTTGATAAGTTATCTAATTCTGATACTAGCAGTGACAACCTGTGAAATGATTTCAAAAAAAATTTTGATGACTCCTTCATTATGAATGAACTCCAATGTTCTCCAAATGATGAAGATATTGTGATTGTCCTGCATGGCTATGTGCCATGATATCATATTTCACACTATATTTTCACTGTATGCCGATTTCCACCAGCTAAATATAGGCAGTTATTACTTGTTGTGGAGGAAGATATTCTTTGCATTCATTCATTCCCCAGTGTCTATTCTTGGCTTTGTGTATTTAGTGATGGATGGCTAATTTACTTTATTGATTTAATGGTCTTTCATAAGGGAGCTCCATAGAGAAACCACAGATGAAGTACAACAGATCTTACACCAACCTTTGTACAGACATTTTACAATATGCATAGAACTACATAGTACTACAGCATATAAAACTGTTAGTTGAGAATGATAGGGCTACCAGAGCCTAGTGTTTGAGGCACCTTAACGCCCTTCTCATTATCAACTGATGAAATGGAAAGCATATAATGGTTGTAAGTAATGATAGCAAATACAAACAGTGTTGTCCTATTCTAATACCAAAGTTGCCATAATACAGTAACACTTTGAAACCTAATAGGAATACATGGCTTGAAGAAATGCAAGTTGGAAAAGTCAATATTAAAGAGATATTTGGATTGGTAATGGCGCATAATTATATATATCTCTCTCTATATATATCTTCCTACTACAGCAACCTGCAGCGTGGGCGTATGCTTCAATGGAGGTACCTGTTCCGGTGGATACTCACAGATGTGCCGCTGCCAGCCAGGGTTCCAGGGACCACGGTGCCAGTATGGTAAGTCTCAGTGTAGTTGTCTTCTCATCTTTATATTTGTCTTTATTGTCTCCCCCACCCTCCCCTACTTGTTCAATTCTTCCAGTTATCCACAACAGTTGCTGTGTGCTCTGTAATGAATGAATGAATGAATACATGAATGAATGAATAGATGAATGAGGATGGTACAATTAAACGAATACGCATCATTTAATATGCTCCTTTAGAAAGACATGGACCGAAGTAGAAAGAGGAAAAAACAATTGTGAGACTATTTTTTTCTTTTCTTCCGGAGTGAAAGATAGATATATTACCCAGAGCCTTAAAATATAGATGAAAGGGGTTAACAAACTGATTCAAAGTATAGAGGCTTTTACCGCTGCCGCTGGTTGGAATTCGTTCAGTGTACAAATAACCAAAAATATTTTCCACAGTCTGCGTATCTTGCAATAAGTTTCACAACCTACAGTGCACTATCTTGCAATCTATATATTAGCAGTCAACTAATTGCAACTTTTTATACCATGAGGCAGTGAATACATGTCTGAACGCACCCACATGGTTCCAGTGCTTGATGTGATAATGGAAATTTAACCTGCAAAAGCTCAAAGAAGCATTTGCTTTTTGTGTCAAACCAGTAAGCCCAAAATAGATAAGGACTATTAGTTTGTTCATAAGGACATTTCACACAATTTTTTTAAATTATGGATCAAAACAATCAGGCCCACTCACACATTATTGTTGAAAAAGCATAATTCAAATCGCATTTCAAATTGCGCTCTTTGGCACTCTTGTTCACACGTACACAGGCAACAACAACAACAGCTAAAAAATTGTGATCCAAATTGCAATCGTTTTCGATTGGATGTCCTCACATACGAGTTCAAAGAACTTGACTTTCTTATACTTGAAAAGTGCTGAGAATGTGTAATGTCATGACTTTCTCAGGGCGTTTTTTTTTCTCTCGCCCACAATCATGGAACATCATGAACAAGTATAAGACTGACTGATGGTATAAGTATTTGAAAAAAAGAAGAAAAAAAAATGAGATGGGGAGAGTGAGGCCTAGAGCTAAGAAAAACAGCCGATAATCCGTACCGCTTGATGTCATCATGGCCCATTTACCCCGACACTTGTGACAAACGTGACAGATACGCCCCAGAGGATGTTGGATGGAGAACAACAAAAATATTTGTGTGAAAGATATCTTTATATGCTACAGTTTAGTTTCTCCTATTCCCTTTTTTTATTGCCATAGTTTTTGAGGGGATAAGGAGAAGCAAAAATATTTTGCAGGTGGTATAACTTCATGTAGGGTGGCTCTAGGGGATCTTTATTTTTTGTTTTTTGAGGGGGGATGAAGGTATAATATTGTTTGGTTTTGCTGTTAGAGAAACAGTAATGGTGCAAATGAAATGTCAGATTTGAATGTATTTCAATGTAAAACTACTTTCCAAACCATGAAAAATACTGCAGTTTATTGAAGATTTGCCTTTACAACTGCTATACACAATGTGCATCAGGAATCTTGTGTGCTTGCTATTTGGAGCAGAGATTTGAATAATCTGGTTAGAAGTTTCTGTACTTTGTGGCTGTTTCGTTTGTAAACCAAGTGATGAGTTAGGCGATATTACAAAAGCTATTCTTCCCTGTTTGCATCAAATTGCCAGTGTAGGTATTCTGAGCCAAACATTGTCTCCCATTCCCATCATTTTCATACATACATACATAAATACATACACGCATACATACATTACATTTATATATATATGCATACAGTACATCACCACACACATATCCAAATACACTAACATGCACTCCTACTATGACTATCTGAATAGAAATGGAAAATAACTGTAAATTCCATAGTTATCTTTCTTCATCAAAATGCTAATTTCATGAGTTGTTAGTGAGGTATGGCATGATAGAAGCGTGTCCAGCGGTGTGCAGTGGGTAACAACAACGACATGAGATCGTGAGATGGTTATCGCCGGGGCATTTGCAGTTCGCAGACCCACAGGAGCGAAAGATTCCTGCTCTGATTATCAGATAATCCCTAACCTCCTACCCTCTCCACTTTGGCTCTCCGAATATCAAAAGGGAAATGGATCGAGACTGGATGGGAAACACTGACATATTTTTGAATAGTTTTTCAATCGCAACCTGCAGGTTCCCCCCTTCAGAGAGGGACCATTACAACAACAACAATAATGAAAATGTGACACACTGTTGATGTGACCGGTCACCATGCTGATTTCTAAATTTGTCCAGAACCTCAATGCACATCATGTGCTGAAAATGATGTAGAGATTTCATTTTCATATCATTTCTTTCAGCTGTGTGCCTCCTTGCATAAAAAGTTCAAGATTTTGAGCACACAGAGAAGCATGTAAACACACCCATTATGACATCCCAGGGACCTGCTCACTTCTTAACCCGTTGGGGATGGTTTGATTTTGCTACAACACGCATTTCCCATACATAGACACATGCCTGAGTATAAATGGGACTTGTCTTCAGCGGCTTAAAAAAAAAAAATCAAAGCAAAAGCTTGTGCAATATCTATAAAACCATTAAGGAAATGTTATATGTCGAATAAAGATTTAGCGGGATGAAGAGTTCAATGCATTTTGCCAGGGGATGAAACTCCCCAAACAAACATAACTGTCCGACAGAAATGGGAACAATTAAGGGCAGGCTATTCATATCGACTCTTATCACTTCATCAGCGAGTGAGGCTATTCAGTCGAATCTGTTGATAGAGATCTGGGACAAATTGGACCATTTCAGTAATCATATACAATCAGTGCTAAAGCTGCTCATCCTTTTTACAAAGTGCCGAAAATTTTGGGATATTATCCTCCAAAGATTGCATTTTATGTAAACAGAGCAAGCAGATACTTTTTTCTTTTAATTCTTTTTAGTAGTATGAATCTAATGTAAATACAAACATTTTTTTTTCAAAGTTTTTATGTAGTTCCTGTGTAAAATTGAAAAATATCTTGTGATATTGATGTCATAATAGTTTTGGATTAGATTGTTAGCAAATATTTTATGGGTTTTTATGACTTACTAGGGAACTGGAGAACTGTAATGACTGTGCTTGCCGAAATAGAGAATAGATGTAACAGCCCATCAATATTTTGACTTTTACATGGAAAAAAGAATAAAGTCAACAAGCAAATGACATGAATTAAACACACACACACACACACACACACACACACACGCACACACAATATGCATTTCAGAGAAAATGTAGACTGTCTGTCACTCTTGTTATTAATTATCAGAGCCAGATGAGCAGTTAGATAACCTACAAATGTGGTCCTAAAAAAAGTCACTACTCATATGCATTTGTATAGGCATAAAGCATATGAATAAAAGAATCACTGCTAGAATTGCTGGGTGATACAGTGATATGAAGGGAATGCATGCATCTGTCATTTTCCATCCATCAAGTAAATATCTTGTAAGAATGTGAGTGGAAAAAAAAATGGTGCTGAAAGATTCACAATGTTTTCTTTTGTTAAATACTGCCATTAATGACTGCCTTCTAATCCAAAGCATTCACTGAAAATGAAATGTTCTCTATCTCTCTCTCTCTCTCTCTCTCTCTCTCTCTTCAGTATGCTCCATGTTCGCACAATGTAAACCAATTTTTGATAGCTCGCTGAATAACCATGAAGCAACAATTGATGTTCATACCCATGGATAGAAATTACTATTGTGACTGCCAATCGTTACAAGAAGAATCAGCTCAGGTCTAAAAAAAAATAATCATTAAAAAAAGGATGAAAAAATGAATGCCACATAAATTCCTTGAATACTAACTTTAACTTTCTGACTTAGGATTAACCAAATATTGTCCCTCAGTTATTGTTGTTGTTTTTGTGCTGTGTGCATGACATATTCATGCAAAAAAAAAAAGAGAGAAAAGAGAATAAATGGCAGTGCATTCTCAGGTATTGATATTTTTGAATTGTGTGAATTTATTGCATCCTTCTTGTGTGGGACAAAGCATGAATTATAGGCACCGGAGGTGTGGTGGTAACTTGGCTTCTCTTTCTTCCTTTTCTTATTTTCTACCTCCCCCTTCTATTATCAGTTCCTCCTTTTTTTTTCCTTTTTTCTTTCTTTTTTTTAAATTTTTTTTTTGCCTCACTGCAGACCTAGACCCAGTAATTTTCCAAAGCTTTTAATCCGCTCCTTTGGTAAATATGTGAGAAAATCTGCAGTGTTCCGATGGCCTGCGATCCTTTTGTTGGCAAATTCGCCAGGGGTGGAAATGGAAACCTGATTCTGACACGGATTCGATGGTTACCTTTCCCTCCCAAGGGCCATTAATTGTGCAGGTGATTTTTGTACCCATTATGATTGAATTGTAACAGATTTTTTTTTTTTTTTTTTTTTGGGGGGGGGGAAGGCAAGAAAAGCTTCAGGGAACTGTTCATGATTTTCAGCAACTTTAAGGTGATAAATACTATAAGAAGCACTAACATTATGTGTTGTTTAGCACCAAGTCTGTCCTTTTCTTTTGCCTATAATGCTCAGAGGATGATAATGGAATCATTTTTATTAAGTAGGATGATCAGTTTCATTGGTTCATTTTGTCTAACATTAAATCTGTCATTATTTCCTTTCCACATTGTGAAGATTAGTGACTTTGTGATTGTGTTCAGTTTGGAAACCATTTATTTGGGGCTCAGTTTCTGTACTTATCAATGAAAGGTCATCTTGGTAATTAAACTATAATACCATAGGTGAAACTGCAGTGGCAGATTTTCTATCTAAACATCCGAAAAATGATGATTTTGTACATTTGAGTGCAGTTGGTAGAAACATAAGGCATATTGTGTTTATGCGGCTGTTATTTGTAATTTGCTACTCGTTGATCACTCTTATCTCTAGAGAATACAAATGCATTCATAGTTGATTTTTTTTTTAATTCAAAGGTATAACTCACCCTCCCTGTTTTCAATGTAACAACTAAGCTTAAAATACCTTTTAAAGATTTAGCCTTTTGGCTGAAAGGTGTGAGAGTGTGCTGCATTCATTAGTGTATCAGCTTCTCACTGAAGTGATGAAAAATACAAGTGTTTAAACCATTAGAAAAAGAAGGAGATTTGCTGTAAATGACAACAGAGAGACAGAATTGACTCACTTGGTGTTCAATCCATGTGAGCCCCCACCAAACATTACTAATAACATGGAGGCTGCATTCAGGGAAGATTTACAGTTTGTGAATAGATGGCTGTGTAATCAACCTCAAGATTTTCTCCACAATTTGTAGTACACTTGTAGACAATCACCCCTGGGTGACCTCTTCACAACAGAGCCTATTGGCAAGTGGAGTGTGTTTGAAGATCAAGTTCACTGTGTTGGAGACAGATTAAATTTGTTTTAACACACACACACTCTTCAAACAACCTGAAATGCCTGAATAAATGTTTTAAGTCTTTATCCAGTGAAGGGGGGAGATTTTAAAACCAGCGAATCCATGCTAATGGATCCTGTTTGTTAGCATTTACTGTAATCCTGTCAACTTGTTGATAAATTAGCTTTGGACCATCCCCAAAGCTTTTTAAGTGAGCCCTTCAACTTGCAACTATTGCTATGATTAGTATGAATAGCACTTTGCCAGACGACCTGAGCTAAAGTCTGTCATCACCACTGGTGACCTGTCTAACACGATGTCAATGGCATTTTCAGCGAGCAGTCATGAAAGAGTTAACATACTTTGCTGGACTGAACCATATAAGGTTATTTCAATCCCTAGTCTTAAAACATGGGGTACATAAAGGCTCAGGGTACCATAACAATATTTTTTTTCTTGTGAATATGGAAAGACTGATACCAGTAGTTTTCTTTTAAAGACAATGAGTTTAAAATTAGTTAAAATTGGAAATGATGAAAATTGTATTTGTTCCTAATTATCAGCAAAAGGTTGTGTGTACATAATGATGAGATAATGACGAGAATAAAAATATTAGAAATGATATTAGATAATGATAGTGAAAATGATATGGAAATGATGCATGATAATGATTATACTAATAATTATGATAGTTATTTGAGTATTAATCGCATGCTCTTCTTTATTGTTTCATGTGTACATTTAATAAATAAGCACAGAATGAGGAAGAAGCTGTATGCAGAGAACACATTCTGCTTATAATTCTCAATGTTAAGTGAAGTGCAGGTATACCCCTAGAACTTAAAACGACTACTTTCACAGTGAATTGACTCTTTTTCTCTACCTACTCAACTGGACGTCCGATTCCTCTTCATCTTCCTTTAGTCAGAGGGAACGAGCCTCCCGATCCCCCTCCCGCATCATAAGAGGGTATCGAATTTCTGAACTCAGACCCCGGGTATGCACGCATGGAGGAATTTATAAAGGGAAGGAGAGGGTACTTACCGTTTTTAACGATCGCTGTGAGCGGGATGAACGTGCTGTCTTAGGGGGAAACCTCAAAGCCTAGGATAATTATTATGCAAGTATATGTAACAATCTGCATACAACGTTTGCAGTAGTCACTATCTGCTGTGATTGTTCCTTTTCCTTTTCTCTGGGACATTACTAGATAATAAGATGATAATTAACCATATTTCCATTGCACATATCACAAAAAGTAAACTAATGTCTTATTAAAGGGATCGTATAGTTTTGGTTGAGACCTAATTTCAGGTTTCTAACATTTTTGGTGAGATAATGAGAAACCTCGTATGAAAAATGAAAGAGCATGTATTTCCACGAGGAATTCAACACTTATTTGATGAAAATTGGTTTTGAAATGGCTGAGATATCCAAAACAGCAATTCTGATAAAGTGTGGGGCCCACCTTCTATTAAGATCGCTTTGTTTTACTTTGTTTTTGGATGTTTCAGTCATTCCAAACCCGATTTTCATCAAATAAACTTTGAATTCCTCTTAATATGGTATGCTCTGTACTATTTCATAAGTGTTTTCTTGGTATCTTGCAAAAAGTTAAAAGCCCAATTCTCATCTCTGCCAATACTGTACCATCCCTTTAAAATACATTGCAGGAAGAGAGATAGTATGCCCTGTTTTGGTGACTCTCGATGCAATTCAATGCAATTCATTTCAATTTGATTTAATTCAATTCAATTCCAGTTTGTATAACTGTCCAACAAAAGGGTAAAAAAAATTCAAAACGTACAATACGCACATCATATTATTTTAACAATTTGTGAAATATCAGTTTAGTACAAGGTGATTCAGAAAATACATTACAAAATATATGTAGAAACGTACGGAATGATACTTAGAAGAGAAACAATGCATATTTTGCAGCATTGACAGATAATCGATGAATATGATGATACAAAAGAGTAATAGGAACTGAAAAGCAGGGCCTGTTAGACGTGGATCACTAAATTAATAAAGTTTGATTAACATAAACATTTACCATGGCAAGTCTATCCTTGACTGACTTTCAGCTCCAGTCGACGGACAATGAGCAGTAGCATTATGGGATGAATAGATACTATTGTATGATATACAGTATTAAGTTCACCAGAGGGGATATGTTTAGTCTTCAAAACCATGGTAGTTCATGCAATGCACATTTTTATATCGTTATTAGTCAGAATGTCAATTTTGTGTGCTGATACAGCTCAGAGTGTTTGCTGAATGTGCCAATTGAAATAGCTATTCACATAAAAGTTGGTATTAAAGTAAATTTACATGAAAGCAAATATTGATTTAGAATTACTGATGTCATGTAATGTGTATAGATCAAGTATATGTTCAGTTTCAGGAATTATCTTAAGCAGTATCCCCCCCCCACCCCCCTGATCTTTGTTGACATACAAACCACCAGTGATTTGATATCCCTTGGAAAGTGTGGTGGGCTGCCGTATTTTTCGATGGTACAGTCAACTTTTCCCTTCTACCCTGCTGCCCCAACCCCATGCACTATTTTATTTGTGATGGAAGCGATTGCATCTGGCCAGCTTAGCCATCGCTTCCTTCCTGCGAATGTGTCGCCCCCTCAACGTCTGGTCTTCCCTCCATTTTTTTTTTTTTTTTTTTATAGATCTTATCGCCAACCATCCGTTGTCATGTGATGTTAATCCCCTCAATGTGTGTGAGTTTTCATAGCATTGGAATCCAAATCTGGAACTACGATCCTCGAGATACTTTGAGTTTAGCAAGTGTCATTCTAGTTTGATACAACTAGTGTAGTCATAGAAACATTCCAAAATATTAGCAACTCCCTAGCTCTATGTAGCTCTCTCTGAAGGTCATTTTGTGCTAACCTTTTGTTTTTCCTGGAAACATACATTCCATCTGGTGCCCAGATAACAAATATTTGCTAGTGTAACAGTGTGTGCGGGTATGTGTGTGTATGCTTGGAGAGAATGTGTGTATGAATGCAAGGAAGAGATCAGTTACATAATAACTCCTGTCGTCATAAGAAGTCATACATTGTGACCCCATTCACATTGAAATATTAATGCTATTATTTTTCTTTCTTGTGCAACAGAAAAGATAGAAAATGGAAGAGAGCATTACTTTGTATCAGCAGGTCAATGAGGAAAATAGGGCCTACACACACACACACCCCTAAACATAATATACACATGTTTACACACTCATGTTTTTCTTGTTAAGTTGGCCTATGGCCAGCATTTGTTTTTTTCTGGATATACTGATTGTCATTACCTGATAATGCCATTACGATGCGCGACGACGAGAACAGTTGCCGTAGAACAGAGGAAGATGCTATCTGTTGCCATGGAGACGGCGAGATGATAGGCGCAGAGCGAGAGAGGTGTTGGATGAAGTTGATGTTGGGGATGGCGGTATCATGTCTGATTCGATCACAACACTTTAAAATGAATTAGGAAGACACTCTGGTGCTAGGAAGACACTCTAGTGCGAGGAAGACGGATTGATTTTGGCAATGTACAGAGAAGGGAGGGTCGTCAAACTTCCCACTAAGATTTTGAAAGGTTATTTCATCGCTGTGCTCTTCCCCTGGAGTACGCTGGGTTTCTGAAGATGTTAGTAATCAAATCTTGCTCTTAACATGACCAGATAACCACATCATTTTCAAGGTGACCTCAATACACTGCCTCTATGAACAGTCTGCGCCATGTATGAAAGTATGTTTATGGGAAAATAGTCATATCTAAGAGGTAACAAAACTGTAACCATTGGGGCCATTCATCTATGCTGTGTGTTTAACAAGCTATTTGTATGTTTTCTTCACGAAGGAAAATGGATTTAGCAAAGAAAACGTGTAAGGAACAAAATGACAGAGGAATTTTGAGCAGAATGGAGTCAGTGAATGAGTATTTTCTTCTCTTTTTAATGACTGCACTGCACATATCCACAATCAACAATGACAGCAGTGGCAAAAATTGGATCACGTTCCTCGTACGGAGAGATCATAAATCAACTCTGTGCAAATGAGCATGCATGTACCTCAATCTATCAGCACGCTTTCTGTGTTATGCAAGCTTGGAAAGGGGGGGGGGGGGGGTGGGGGAGGAAAAGAAGAATTAAAAATCGGTCATTTGATCGGGTTTAGAGTGGAGGAATAGTTGCATGTCACTGCAGTTTGACTAATTGCCCGGTGTTGACAGCACGAAGCCCCCCGTAACGGGTGTCGCCCTCCATTGTGAGGGGATTACGGAATTCTTCCTCTTCCTCCGAGAAGTTAACAATTGCAATGTGCCATCTTATCCATGTAGATACCTCTTTATCTCATGAGAACACTTCACCTGAGACAGGTCGTTGTCGTTGTTGTTGATTCCTTGCTTTTTCTTATCGTTGCTGCATCAATTCCGTTTTGATGCCGGCGAGGTGAAAGGTCATCCAATGTGAAGAATTGATACCTCAGTCTCTATTGATGTTGTCCACAGGGAAGAAATGCATTGTATGAAAGAAGGGGGAATAATGATACAATGTATAATAACGTTGTGTGACGTTGATTCGCTTTGTCTCACTGCATGAAAGAAGGGGGATAATGATACAATGTTGTGTGGTGTTGAAAGAGTTTTGCTTTATCTTACAGCTCAGATGAATGAATTCTGTGTTTGCTCACACTTGACTGGAAATATTAGATATACCACCTCTTATCATTTTTTTTCTCTCTTTTTTTTAAAATACAAATAGCGATGAGCTTTCAGAAATACCATGTAACATTTAATGATACAGTTTGAAGGCATGAAAATATGGTGATTTTAACCTTGATTCGTCTTTGTATGTATGAAGGATATAATTTTCCTTTCCTGACCAAAATTTCAATCTGAAGATGTATGGCAAAACTGTTTTTAAATACTATTCATCATCTGTCAACAAGTGAAAGAAAAATGAAATTAGTATGATATAATGAAGTAGAGCGATTGCCTTCTGTTTGGTATTAGTTTGTAACTGCACTAGAATTGGATACGTGTAAAGTGTCGGGCTGATAGAATATTATTGTTCAACTCAATTCCAGTGAGAAAGATGTGCAGAGATCCATATGCTTGTTTCGCTAACATCTCTACCGGGAATTTTTAACGATCTGTTGATTATCAGTGATGAAATCATGCTCAATGCTAATCGCTAGTTGCCCCAGTTACAGGAAATTTGGTCTATTTCGGTGATTTTTTGTTCACCGCGAGTATCATGCGGCATTATCCCGAGAAACATGTGAGCGTGACGAAGGGAGATGCGGCAAGGTTTTCGCAGCGGAGCCGGCGAGAGCGACTTAAGAGACGGAGCTAATCAGATTAGGTCCTGCGAGAAATGGTTTGATTTGGAAAAGTATCGTTCCGGAGCGATGTTCAGATCGCAGCCACAAGAGCCCTCAATTATCGCCGTAATTAAGTTTTCGGCAGGCAGGGAGGTTGAGCTGGGCTCCCGTTTGAGAGAGCTGCAAAGAGGTTTTAGCATTTAACAAAATGGAATGAGCGGCAAAGAGGGAATCAAGGATGACCTCCGCATCAACCTTTGCGGATTGGAAGAAGCAATATCATTCTTTATTTTTATCACCTTGTTCAGCCGGTTCAGGCGAGAGAGAAATCATGTAGTAGTAATAAAGCAACAGAAGCTCCCTGCAATGGAAAAAATGAGTTGTAATTTGAGTATTTATGAGCTTGAATTGATAGACAGTGGGGAAAAAGTACCTATGTGGTTGATGTGTTTTTACAAGCTGCAGAGCTTAGCCACTAATAATCCACTCAAGAAGTGTGTGAAGCTGGTTAATTGTATTTCATTTCGTTGAGACTGATGAGTGAACCTTCTGCCAACATCAGTGAATACAATGAGTTAGTAAACATTTATCATTAATACACATGACTTATCCCTGATATGATTATTGATATTGAATGAAAATAGCTACAGAGTAATGTAAATGATGCTTGTAATAATGTGAAATAAAGATAATAATTATAACAATGATGATGATAATAATTTCAGTAATATATATATATATATATATATATATATATATATATATATATATATATAGATAGATAGATAGATAGATATAGATATATATAAACAGTGATAATGGATGATAGCAACAGCTGTTAATGTAGGAATTGACATTGGAACGTACCCCCTGCCTGGGGGAAAGTAAAACTTATGTTGGGGCTAGTGAAAATATCAAAATGCCAAAAGCTGCTTCCGGGAGCATTCAAGTAAAATTCTGACTCCCAAAAGTCAATTGATACATACATAGGTGCTATTTTAGGGCATAATCTGGTTTTCTTGTGGACAAGCAGAAATGTGAAAACTTAATGATTGTACTTGCTGGATGGGCAAGTGAAAGGAAAAACCTAATGTCGGGCCATGCTTTAAAGTCAGCCTCAGTATCATGATACAAAGATCCTACATTAGTCACTCTGATGCGACTCGTGATGATGGACCCTGACAACTACCCATTGTGATGTCATGCCATGGAATTTGTATTTTCCCTTAAATTCATTTGGTGCTCGTGTGTTGCTCATTTAGCATGTCCTGTCGTGGCTGACTCTGGTCGGGGCAAAGTAAGCAAGACTGACATTAACTTTAAATCAATTTCTATCATCTTCTTTGTCTGCTCATCAATTTTTTTTTTTTTTCGGGGGGGGGGATGCTTTCTTTTTACTCAAGCTCCATATTTCTTTTTCTTTTTCTTTTTTTTTTGTCAGATGTGTCACATTTGGTGATGTTTTCCTTGAAAGTCTCAGGAGTATCCAGGCTATCTGGAACTCAAATGATGGGGGGACCAATGTCTCCATTTTGTGTGCCTGTCTGCTGTGTCTGTTGCCCAAACTCATGTCCTGCCAAAAGTTGGGGTTCTGTCTAATCATTAGAGAAAAATTAAGGCCTTGTCCCATTTCATCATTACCCTTTCATCTTCCCCTTCCGAGTCCAGTCTGAATCAGAAAATGCAGAGACCATAAGCACATACATTGTACCAAGCACTGTTATGGGGCATGGGGTTACATAGGTCCAATGATGACGGTAGAAAAATAAAGTCCAGTGTATGTTTTTCATCATGGCCCACCCCAAATTAGTTAATCTTCGTAAAGCTAGTGCTCTTTATGCAGTGTGTTTCACATATTGTTTTTAAGTTCTTATGATTGTGAATTTTGAGAGTTGATGGAATATTAGTGGAATCAACAACTTGGCAAAATATCACCTCCTTTAATTTTTTTTTTTTTTTTGGTATAGTTAACTCCTCATTTTTTTTTCTCTGAGCATGAATGTCACATAATTGGTTGGAAACTACAATTGTATTATTGCTTTCAATTCATAATGACTTCTTATTTTCATTGTACAGCCGATTATTGTGTACCTTTTTTTTTCAAACTGATCTCTGAAAAGTTTGAATATTAGAACTGTGTTTCTAATTTTAACTACTGTCATCCCCCATGCACAACATCTCATGGGGCAAGGGTTTGGAAAAGACAGTGAAAGAAAGAAAGAGAGAAAGAGAAGAAGGAGAAATAGATGGATAGATAGATAGATAGAGTGATAGATAGATAGGCATATCCCATATGGCATGATTACAGAAAGGGTTGAAGGAATAACAAGGAAAGCATGACTTTGCATTGACCTTTCACGCATCTCCCTCGTTTCCTTCCGCGGCATGTTCAGATTTAGGGTGTGGTGACGTGGTCCCCCCTCCCCCCATATCACCCATGGGGCATATATATTCTTCTTGCGTTTGATATACAATCCTGCACTTTACACTTCAGCTGCAGTAGCTTGACTTGATCATATCATCTTCACTACAGTTCAAAAGGTTGTGTGTGGATTATATGTGTTAATTTGTTATGTTATGTACCTGTCTTCGTCTCAGAATATTAACACTGGAGTAATGGTACATGTTTGATGCTTGTTGTTGTTGTTGAGCACTGCTGCTGTTTTTGTTGTCATTTTCACATGAAGTGTAGATAATCTCTGTCATGTGAATTCAATAATGATTTGCTTTATGATTTGATGTGGATATTGTTGTGGTGGATTTAACAATTCATATTTGAAGATGTCATCTTAATTTGCCGTACACTTTGAATACCTACCATATGATTAGGTTTGGGGGAGATAATTGAAAGGGAGTAAGAGAGATGGAAAAAAATACAAAAAGAAAGAGACAAGAGTGCTAAAAGCTAGAACATCCCTAAAGTGCCTGGGAGGATGTTGGGAGGAAAGTGCCATGTCCTTGTGGTATCTATGTAAGATGTGGAGATACTTTCCAGATCCTGGAAAGGGGGGGGGGGGGAGACTCCAGGGATGTCAGTGTCAGTCTCCCTCTGTCCTTTGTCCTGGCTGCAGTATGATATCATAAAGGGGGGGGGGAGGAATCAGACATGAGGTCAAATGAAGGGCAATAGACAAGTGACATACATGGTGTCAGCGAATAAAGCATGAAGTATATAATGCACATGTGTCTTAACATGCAGGGACCTGTATTCGTGTGTAACTATGTGTGCATCTGTGTGTGAAGGCTGGTATTTCGTATTTGTCAACATTGCATCTTCAAAATAGAAAGATAGGAGTTTTCATGCATTCACCTGGCTGATTCTGAAAAAACAGAAATCCACTCAGAAACATTAACCCATTGAGGACGGGCTGATACTGCTGCAACACGCATTTCCCATAGACACCTGCCCGAGTATACTTGTACTCGGGACTCATCTTCAACAGGTTAAACTGCATATTAAATGTCTGTGACATAGATTGGTAGATGAAAGAGAAAGATGGAAAAGGAGAGGAAGATGCAATGTCACCCTAATATTATATCAATAAGAGAATAGATAGATGTGGTACCTCTAAGATGAGAGAAAGAGATATGGAGAGAATGAAATATGTCTCATCACTATCGTGTGGTTTCTGTGGTCTGTGCTCTTCACAGCAAGAAGAGAACTTTGCCTATATTCACCTGACAGGCATGACAAGTCACACACCATTGTAATCTTCACACAGTGAGTCAAATTAACCTGACCGACCTCCGAATGATTCAGAATCATCTGACATTGTGATCTTATTGGAAACAAATTAAGAAGAAGGTATCTTACGATCAGTTTTGACAATGTTCTTCCATTAACTTGCAGAAGCAATGCCTCCACCATGCTTGCTATAACTTTGCTCTGATAGGAGAGTTTTTGAAGGAGACCTCCAGAATTATTATTAGACTTCTGCATTTGAACATCTATGAATTGATCATACTGGGTACAGAGTTTTAGAATTTATAGTGATTGGGATGGGGAGTAAGAAGACTTTCAGGATTCATAGCAAATCACAATGAATGAGGACGATGACATAGCATCTTCGCATAAAAGATGCATTATTAGGTGCTAAAGGAAGCAGAACAAAAGAAGAAAGCATTATAAATTCTATGAACACATATTTACTTAAGTGTGCATGGTTCTGTAACGGAATGGCATTGCTTTTTTCCTGGAATATGTGAGCCTCCTATGTCATCATCCTTGTTCAGTATAATATAATTGTTTGGTTTACCTGCTCAAGGAACACGATAAGATCCAGAAGTCTGTTGTACATGACACTTTTGATGTGTGTACAACATGATGTGAAATTAAACAAATCGTCTGGAATGCCCCTTTAATGTATGATGCTTTGGGGAAAATACATTGTATCGAGGGGATGCCAACACTTGCACTGTTAAAGGATTAAAGGAAGTTCTTTCCATGTGGAATATGTTTCGCAAGCTCTTGAAACTTTGGCGCGAAAATCCCTGGCTATCCTCGAAAAATAAAGACTCCCTGACACTTTCAGGAAGCGGTATGGAGTTGAGTTGGCAGCACTTAGAGGACCCCGTAATGGGATTGATGTGTGCGGGCACTCAGATGTGTTTATTGAGAAGAGATTGTGACATGCATTCTTGCACCCCGATATTTCCCCCGGGGGCAGGGGGTGATGGTTCACGCATGTCACCACTGCCGAACATAGGCACCATGGCTATACCCCCTGGTCCTTCAGCTGGTCCAGGTCAGTGCATCCTGTTAAGCAAGTCTTCTCTTGTGCCTCCTCAACCTTTCTTCCTTCTTCCGTCTCTCTCTTCATCCATTCTTTCTCTCATTCCATCCTTCTTTCTTCTTTGTCTATCTTTTTCGCTATACCTTCATTTATATGTTCGTCCTTCTCTTTGTTTCTTTATCCCTCTATCTCTCTTTCTTCCGCTGCCTTCATAGTCACTTCATACTTCCTGTTTCTTTTCCATTGTTTTTCTTGTTCCTTCTCCCTCAAATTTCTCTTTTTCACATTCCTCCCTAGTCATTCTATTCTTATTTTATCTATCTTCTCTTTTCTTTCCTCATTTTTCTTTCTTCAACTGCAGTCCTTTCCCATTCTCTTTGCCTCTTGCAATTGATCGGAGTCAATCTGTTTGTTTTTCTTTTCACAGCACGATGGAGCTATATAACTTAATAACAACCAATTCCAAACAAGTATCATATGTTAGTATAGTCAGATGGCATGAGACTAGACCTACATCATTGGGTTTTTGCACCAAGAAGCCATGTGACTTCAAAACGCGATATGATCATGTAACCGAAATATGATCTTGATTCTAATGTTCGATAATAGAAGACCATGCTTATATTTTGATATGACTTGTATTTTGTTTATGTGTCATGGCATATATCCTTTATGGTTTGCTTGCTGGAGAATGCAAATATATTTGATTGAGTTCCAAACATATGGAAGAAGAAAAAGAGAAACATATGAAATATACAGGAGCAGACAGTAGGATACAGGATGATGATATAAACATAATGGATTATGAGCTGACACATGTCATGAGCTGAGCGTGCAGATCCTTACAGTGATGACCATGGTATTAACTTTAAGTCACTTTTCATCAGCAAAGATGCACAGAGAGTGTAAAGAAGGAAAAAGGGGGAAAAAAGAAGGTTCATTAAAGGTAGGGGATACCTTTTACAGACCTCCCAAAATGCAGCAAAACATTAAATATGAACCTCAGGGGACTTGCTTAGGCCACTGCTTAGAAATTTGGAAGTCAACAGTTATCTAAAATTTGAATAATGCACAAAACTCAACTACTCAGTAGTTCTGTGTGTCAGCCACACTTAAGCCTTTTTGTTGCATTCTTCTGTATTTGTGATCTATAAACACAAATCTAAAAGTACAAGAGCTGATGTAATAACATATAGAGTGTGTGGTAAGAATGTATATATAGAAATGTTTGTAAGTGTTGATGAACTTTCTTCACAAAATATACATGATGGACACACATGCAGTACATGGGTCTGCAAAGGTAGCCTAGTAATGTACTGGAATTTACGGTGAGCCCCGAAAACAATTCAATTCAAAATCTAACCGTCAAAAAAATGTACTAAATGTTACCTTCCACTTTCAATACTTTATGGGAGTTTCTAAAATGATATTCTCTTCAACATACCACTGTATTTATACAACTCTTCATTTAAGGCATGCAAATGGGATTCCCTACCTTTAAGGGTAGTTTGAAAGTCTGCTGGAATGTTGGCACCGTGACAGTTTTCAGCTGAAGTGAAATCCTGTTACCATACATTTGTAGTTTGCAGTTGATGATTCAATAAACATAGTTCTCCTGCATTTCACTGGCAAACAACAGTTTACCCAGCATGCCACCCACTATCACAGAACTACCCTGATAGTTTGGCCAAAGGAGCCCCTGAGCATCCTGTGATGCTCATGAACCCCAAAAGTGGATCTCCTCAACATACCAGCTGATAACAAAAGCGCCCATCCCCCTTTTCTTATTCTACGAAATACGAGGTCCTTCAGGCGGCCCAGAAAATGCTACCCTTGACAGGAACTTCAACTATCTGATGCTCTTCAGAAATAATCGCCTGGCAAATATTTTCAGTTTGTCAGGATATGTGGTCTGCACTTGACATCTAGTCATACTTGCAGTGAAAAAAAGAAATACGCGTTTAACACGGCAGCCATATTTCCATGGCTACACCTCAGTCGAGATAACTTCAATGTTTAAACACTCCCGCGAGTGAATTAAATCAAGGCCAAGGGCAATGGCAACTCTCCCAACTTTCTGAAAGCACTCCAGGTTGGGGTTTTTTGGAGAGGAACAGTGACACGCCAGATTGTGTCGGAGGCGGGAGTGGCGAGGGGCTCGGGGTAGAACGGGAAGAGGGTGTGCTGTGACAGCTAGCTCCTCCTCTTCGAGTTTCTTCATCGATCAAATGCTGCAAATTTATGTAGTTGTTTATGTTTTAATTCTCCTTCATTAAAGTGCAAAACCTTGAACTGTGGACAGGTGCTCTAAAGTTTCTCTGCGTATCTGCAATAAACTAGGGATGGAGGTTGAAAGGTTTACCGTACTTTGTCTTGTTTTACGACCTATGTCAGATTTAGTCCAGGTGCCCCGTTTTACAGGGAATGCTTTACAAGAAGCACACTTTTGCTTTGTTCACAGCCACCATAGCAACAAATGTTGAGTGCTTACAACTGTTCTGGTTGATGGTGGCCAACTGTTGCCATGGTAGTGTCACATGTCCACAAGATAAACAGCTTGCTTGCCTCAGGTCGCGATTGAAATGCATACTTAGTACTGAACTGTTAAGCCCTTTTTTACACTTGTGTTTCTTAACCCCGGACTTTCTCTGACCCAGGACTTTCGTCAGTCCCGTACCAATTTTTTCAGCTTTTTACACTCGCCAATAAATCCCATACTATCTCTAGTCCGGGGCTAAGGAGAAAACTGACCTTTTTACACTCGTATTTCTTAGTCCGGTACTTTCCAAACCACATGAATATTCATGATTACGCTGTGCACTGTACACGTACATGCACGCACTGGCAGCACTTGATTACCTCGTTTCTGATTGGTCAGTGGGGGTCGGACTTCGTCTCCTTCGTTTAGCCCAGGATTATTTTTTCGTTCTGTTTACACTCCCTTGCTTGGCACTGCAATTGCGGGGTTAGCACCGCAATTGCGGTGCTAACCCTGCTATTTTGCAGGGCCAGATAGTACCGGACTATCGGTGGGACTAGCCCACTTTGGCAAAAACGAGTGTAAACAGAAAGTGGGCTAAGGATAGTCCCGTACCAACGGTGGGGCTAAGGCCCCCCCCCCCCCCCTTAGCCCCACCGTTGGTACGGGACCAAGCAAAAATTTACAAGTGTAAAAAGCCCTTTAGTCTAGTGAAATCTCACACAGAAGTAAGCCATAAGTAAGGTTGGATCAGGAGAATACTCAGTACAGGGGATGACTTGGAGTATTACAAGATAAATGGTTTCTTTGAAATTAATGGATTCAAGCAGTAGTTCAGCAAAAAAAGATGAAAATATCATTAATGTTGAACACACAAGTTGCTTGCAGTGTTGAGAGGGTTAGCAGAATGTTGAATTAAATAGTGATTACACGGATGCTCTGATGTTGCAGTAGTGAGTCAGCTATATTCTGATTCACACAATTCTATCGTTTTTGTTTTGTTTTGATTTAGTTTTTTTACATAACTGCATCATTATCCAAAGGTTCTTATTTGGGATATGTGATCCTTTAAGTTCATCATAAGTTCATTTACCTTTAGGATCCCTGCAAATTTGTTCTTCCTGTGGTATATGGGGATGAATGTCCTTTGTTGAAATACCAGTCAGTTCTAATAGCGACATTCATGATGGACTATGCAGCAGGTTCGCAGATTGTGGAGCCGAAAGTTTGAGAGTTTTAACATGTCAAGGCACATGGTTGAGAGCTCGAGCCAAGAGACTGTATTGATGATCCAGAAGCCACTATTGACTGGCCCAGTAAACTCTCAGACATGTGTATAATTGCCATGGCAACCTTACAGGGAGTGCATGGAAGGTCATGATGAGTCATGAAAGAAGAAGGAGAAAAATTTAAAAACAAAGTAGAAATAGTGAATGAGGAATTCTCTTTATTTTTCCTAATAGATACCAGAGTTCCTTTTCATTTTAGCTAGATAACTAGGTGTAGTCAGCTTTTAAATACCTTGTAGCATATGGATTATTGAGTGGAAAAACTGGCCCGGTCCAGATATATTCAAGAATCCCCGTAATGAATTGTGCACACCTTTATCACTGATCTCTATGTAAAGTATGTGTACACACACAGCTGTAGACTCTTGACTGGCTCAGTCGACCGTTACTGATGAACGTAGGCTTTAATGCATGTGTTCGCTAGCAAGTTCTACAATGTATTTGTGGTTTTTCGAGTGTTATTTCCCAGTGGGCGGCAAAAGAATTGAGCCACCCGTGAATCCCCCCGCTACTGGGTCTATAGGAATGGATCCACCCCCTCTTTTGCAAACCTCATAATGAGCTAGTCTGTGTGCATGAGCTGTTGCCATGTCAGGCAAGCCTTCAGGAAGCTTTCTCATTGTCATGCATGACCAGTGTCATACTTGTATGCATCAGTTTCGAATATGTGCATAGCTGTAAAGCAATCTATTCCCCAAATGCAGTGTACTGCGTAGGGTGACAGAGATATACATGAGGGTTGAATATATTGCTCATCTTGGAAACCTCATAATGAGCTAGTCTATGTGCATGAGTTGTTGCCATGTCAGGCAAGCCTTAAGCAAGCTTTCTTGTTGTCATGCACGACCAGTGTCGTACTTCCATTCAACCAGTTTCGAATATGCACAGCTGTAAAAGTTATCTATTCCCCAGATATAATGTATTGCGTAGGGTGACAGAGATGCAAGGGGTTAAATATATTGCTCGTTGCTTTGCAATATCAGCACTGGCACATATCAGGCAGACACACGTGACTGATAACACGTGAAGACAATGCAGGCTGGGATGTCAGAGCACTATCTGTGATTTGTGTGTCACAAGTGGAAGGGGAGGGGTGGGGAAAGGGGGGGGGGGAATAGGGGATGATAGATGCAGAAGCACTGAGGTGTGACCTTGCCCAAGACACACGGAGGACCTGGGAATTTATTCTTCAAGGGACCCTAGATTGACTTATTAACCACACCTCACCTCCATGATGGATGATCGTAATATCATCTTTTGTAAATGTGTCACTGTGTGACTCATTGATTTTCCTTTTCACAAGCTGCCATTTCATGAAAACGGTGCTCTGTACCTTGAGCTATTAAAACTGTAGATCATGCTTTTTATGAAGGCCCTATCATATTTATCCCAGTTTGCAAGATTATAAAAATCACACCCTCCCTGATTATAGTCACCAATACTACTGTAAACAGACTATTACATTACATTACATTTATTTTCAGATTGAGACAGTTCTACACACATTCAAGTGAATGTTTCACCTAAATTGTACTTTGTAATTTTTATATTTGCATAATTATATATTTGTGTGTGTGTGTTATATGACATTTCTTGAAAAATATGGCAATGAATGGAATCAAAGATTGAACCTGCCCAAATGATATGCTGCATTGTCTGATGCAATGCATTCAAACGTCATTTCTTCAATATTTGGCCATCTAGATCTGAATTACGTTCCATCTCTGAATCTTATCATGACAAATTCTGGGCAGGGTGGATGAGATTTCTGGTAGTGCAAGTAGATCTAACCCACTTCCGTGAACAGCCGACCCCCTGGGTCACGCCTGTAAAAACATCGCCCCCCATTTTTAAGTGTTGTTCAGAGTTCATATGCCAAGTGATTCCATGTGAGCGAAAGAGAAAAAAAGGCTGCCAAATAGCTGTTGGAATAGCAAAACAGAGGGCGTGCACTCATGTAACTATACCCTCGTAGTCACGGAACATGATTTACGCCATGAAATGGTGCGATAACAATGTATAGTGAATCCTCAGTGCTTGTTGATGCACAAGTATAAGTGGAGTGATGAACTGGTTGGCATTCACCGCCAAAGTTGCAGGGAATCATTGGGGGGGGGGGGGGGGGCAGGAGTGGGTTATGCTCGCAGAGGTGATAGAAGGAGCTTTGAGGTCAAAGTCTCCATTATTGACATCACCTTGACATATGAACAACCCTACTGGCACAGTTCTCTAAGGGGTTGAGATCTATCGTAATAGGTGAGTGCTAGAAGGTCATAAGTGTGGCATGATAGCAGGATGAGCTAAAATGAGGCACGTCTGTAGCATTATGAGTGCAAGACAGATAAGTGGATATGATTTCTTTTTTGTGTGTGTCTAGTCAAGTAATACAGAGAGGGAGAACGTTATTTCATTGGAAAAAAACTAGAAAAAGAAAGAAGATACGTGATACATGACTCTAGGAGGGGAGAGATCCTTGGATTTGGTCGTATATCATAACCAGATGCCATCCAAAACAAATTGATTGCATAGCCCCGTATCCATCACACCCTCTAATGGGCCGATCGAGCCGCCACTTAACACCGGAAAGTTATGATTTGTGCAGATCTCCAGTGGGCGAATGCGTTTTTCTGTGCCGCTCATGCGTGTCCCACAAACACTGCACGTCCCATGAACATCGCACGTCCCCGAGGCAGATCATGTGAAACGGCAGAAGGCGATAAGTGATGGGATTTGGAAATGTGCCTCCACCATTCAGTGGATTTGAACTCCACCCTGTATGAGTATGGCAGACAGAGGGAGCTATGCCCCATTGGCACGTAGCAGAGTACTTCAATCCTTGTCTTCTATCTCCTCTTCCCTCCTCACTGCTCTTACGTCATCATCATCTTCTTCTTCTCTCCATCAATTTATACTTCTCTTCCTTTCATTCATCCTCCTCCTGTCGCCTTCTTCAAATTTCTCTTTTTCTCGTAATCATCAAGTTACAACCTTCTTCATCGTTGCCATTATCGCTGTAACCAGCGTCTCCATTACCATTATAGCTTTATCACGATCATCATCATCCTCATCATCGTCATCATTGTTGTTGTTGTTTTGTTGTTGTTGTTGTTGTTGTTGTTGTTGGTCTTTACTGATATTTCTCCTTTCACCTCTTCTGTCTATCCTTTTTCCCTCCTGATCTATCTTCTCTGTTGCTCATGTTTCTTTCATCCCCTGAAATATGGCCATATTGTGATTTGTGATAAAGAAAACATATTTAAATGCCTTGAGGGGATCAAGGAAGGAGGTACATCCTGTGTGGAGTGCCCTAGATGAGATATACTGTATGTGCCAACATTTGAGCTCTATCAACCAGTGAAGAGATTTAATCAGGGATGACGTTCGAGTCTCCTCCCAGCGTCTGATGGTCTCAAATCTGGGAGTGCTGGCTGGTATCTGGAGCAAATATCACGAGGGGTGGTTTACTTCCACGAAATCTTCTTTAGTAGGAATAAGCACCTTTGACCCCTCGACTCACTATGAGTGGGAATAATATTGTGTCAACAAACGGTTTTCGTTCTCGCTGCTGCAACAAACTCGTAATGCTGCTGCACTTGAGTTTTTCGCACAGTAATGCACATAAATTATGCTATCAGCTTTGCAAGCCATCTGCTTGCTACAGTAGATGTTACGTAAATGATGCATGGCCGCCTGACTGTGACCAAGCTGTGCATATTTCTAAAATGCATATAGAGCTCAAAGTTTCTCATCCTGTGACGTACAATATTGAACTTCACACTTTCCTGTAGATATGTTACGTAGCTGTGACGTGAACCGTGCATAGCCAAGCACTTGAATATTAGGCAAAGAGGATGGTTGTTGTTTGTTTTGTCTCTGTTCTCGTCTTGATTTAGTCTTAATACTTCATCAGTGCTAACTAGGGAGGAGGGATGTTTCTATATTAAGGATAAGAAACCAAGACAGGTGTTGGAGTGAGCTGATATGATGTCAAATTCTCCATCCCTTCCTCTTTATATTTAGAGCAATTTCCTTCTCCTCTCGAGAAGTTTGAGATGCTAACCAGGTACAGTAGTCTCCGCATAATCGGGTTTTGCCTAGTCGGGTACTCTGCTTAATCGACATACAAAGTGAATAGACAGTTCCATCGTGTGTTATATTTACCGGATAATCACATAAGCATTTCGGTTAAACAGGTAGAAATTTTCCAGACAAGCCTCATCTATTCTCATTGTTCCCCGCAGAAAGTCTCTGAAAAGTGTGTAAATAATAGAAAGTCTGAAGAAA
>NW_027272809.1:0-31380 GCF_040938485.1 Diadema antillarum
TATTTTGTTCGTTATTGGTTAAATCGTACCATTACATTGCAAACGGGTGGGAGTTCGTTTACAACGTAAAACCGTCAAATTTTCGTGCAAGGTTAAACGAAATCATTGGTTTTCAAGAAACAGTATGTAATGAGACCAAGTCACTGATAAATGATCAATTTAGGATGCTTGATAGTCTAATCATTTGAAGTTTGAAACAAGTACCAAAGTATTTGAAAGTAGCAGAAGGAATGAAATGTCTTTTTCTTCTTAATCTTTAATCGCTTGTCTTTGCGTCATTACTACTAATGACGCAATGTATTGAAAATGATTTCTAACAAACCCGTCAATTTTGTCAATCTGATTACAAAGCTATTTTGTTCAAAAGAAACAAAAACTTTCATTTCTTGTTATGGCGGAAATCAGAAATTTAAAAAAAAAACTTAAGAAACTTCAGGAACTTCAAGAAAGAGTATGTTATGAAATCAAATGACTGATAAATGACCAATTTAAGATGCTTGATAGTCTAATTAATTGCAGTTTGAAACGAGTACCAAACTACTTGAGAGTAGAAGAATGAATAAAATGTCTTTTTTCTTGTGATCTTTAATCGCGTGTGCTATGGTTTCTTATTTTTGCGTCATTACTACTAATGACGCAATGTATTGAAAATGATTTGTAACACACCCGTCAATTTTGTCAATCTGATTGCAAAGCTATTTTGTTCAAAAGAAACAAAACTTTCATTTTTTATTATGACGGAATTCAGAAGTTTAAAATAAACTTGAATTTCAAAAAAGAGTGTATTATGAAATCAAGTGACTGACAACTGTCACCCTGGTGTATCTGACTCCTCTATGTAAGTTGCCACCTACCCTGAGCAAACTGTTATCCTTGTGTTTACACAAATGTGTTTCTACGGTGTTTTCGACCACCCCCAATAATTTATTGTCTGTTTGCCTTTGCAATTACCTCTCTGAACTGTTCAGTGCAATTGTGCCCTCCTGTAGACTAGTAACAACACCTATTTTCCTTTAAAATCCAACAGCAGATGTATTTTTGAGCACCTATTTTCTGTTAACAGCCTATCTTTATATTCACCTATTCTGTATCATGCACAATGATGAATCCAAATACCACTGTTAACTCGAACGCCGCTGCTGTTAGCATGCTTTATCCTCAGTCACCTGCTGATATGACACCAGTAATCTCAGTAAACAGCGAAGAGGGCGAAGATTCCGACATCGTCACTTTCTTAAATATGCAGACTTCTGAATTGAGACTAGATTTCGACTGTAACGATGCCGCAGTCCAAAATGTATTCACTCACTATCACACAGAGGATGAACTTCTTTCACTCACTCATAATGACGTAACTCAACTTTTTATTTCACATTTTAATATCAGAAGCTTAAATAAAAACTTCGATCAATTTCTTTCTCTTGTGAGCACGTTGAAAACTGAATATAATATTATCGGGCTCAGTGAAACTTGGTTAAAGGAGACATCACCCTCTTCGCTGCTTACAATAGACGGCTTTAGACTCATAACAAATAATAGAACATGGAAGAAAGGAGGAGGAGTCGGATTTTATGTGTCACAGAAATTAGATTGTGTTTTTTTGGAAAAATATAGCGTGATGTCAGAAGTTTTTGAGAGTGTATTTATTGAGGTCAAAACCTTGAATAAAGGTAATATTATAATTGGGGAGATTTATCGACCACCCAGCTCAAACCCTGCTGAATTTTTAGAGTTATTTTGCGACCTTATTTCAAGCAGTTATTTTGATAGTAAGACATGTTTTGTCATGGGTGACTTTAACCTCAATCTTCTTAATTACAACGATAATCTTATGTGCGCAGATTTTCTGAACCTTATGTTGTCGAAATCATTTATTCCCCTTACAAGAAAACCGACTCGAATAACTGATGATGTATCTACTCTTATTGATAACATTTTTGTAAATGATTTATTTTCTGACATCACATCTGGCATAATAGTTTCTGACGTCACTGATCATTTTCCAATCTATGCCCTTGTGTCAAATTTTATGATTACTAATGTTTCTCATACCCACAATCCGGGCATTCGTGTAATGTCTGAATCTAACCTTAATAAACTTAGGGAGAAATTAAGTTCAGAAGATTGGTCCACTGTATACTCTCAAAGCGATACTGATTTAGCATTTGAAAATTTTATGAATATTTTGACCACTAACTATGAATCTAGTGTTCCTCTTCAAAGGCCTCACCATTCAAATTACAAAAAAGTACCTCGACAACCATGGGTAACAAAATCTCTACTCAGGTCCATTAACCGCAAGAATAGTCTTTTTCATAAATATCGCAAAGATCCATGCCCTCGAAATAAATCAAGATATACTCGATATCGGAATATATTGACATCCTTAATACGTGTTGCTAAGCGGAATTATTTTTCGCGACAGTTTGTTAAATATAAACATGATGTGAAGAGTACGTGGAAGGTGATTAACGAGACACTCAAATACAAAACCAATACTGATCTTCCCAAATATATTTTGGCGGACGGCCGGCAGATTAACGATCCGGTTAGCATGGCGGAATCTTTTAATAATTATTTCGCAAGTCTTGGTCCACATCTTGCCAGTAAAATCCCGAAATCCTCAACTGAATATCATAGATACTTAGGTAATAGGAATCCTCAATCAATATTTTTCGAACCTATTGTTAAAGAAGAAATTGTTGATATCGTCAAGAATCTAAACGATAAAAAAAGTTCAGGATATGATGGAATTACAAATTTTCTTTTAAAAAATGTTCTGAATCAAATCATTTCTCCTTTAACATACATTTTTAATCAATCTCTACTTAATGGTAAAGTCCCCAATAAAATGAAAGTTGCAAAAGTTGTCCCTATCTTTAAGAAGGGACAGAAAGATTTGGTGAATAATTACCGACCAATATCTCTATTGACTTCGATCTCTAAAATCCTTGAAAGGTTAGTTTACACGCGATTATTGAAATTTCTCACAAATCATAATATTTTATCAGATTCTCAGTTTGGTTTCAGAAAACATTATAATACAACCCATGCTTTACTCACTTTTATAGACAAGGTAGCTCATGCTATAGATAATTTTGAGCATACAATTGGAGTTTTTCTTGATTTCTCTAAAGCTTTTGATACGATAGATCACGAAATTTTATTTTCTAAACTGTATCATTATGGAATTCGCGGGCCACCTCTCGAATGGTTTAAGAGTTACTTAACTGATAGAAAGCAATTTGTTAACATTAACGGCTATGATTCGCAGTTAAAACTTATCTCATGTGGAGTCCCACAGGGCTCCCTCTTGGGCCCACTTTTATTTATTTTATACATAAATGACCTTCAAAAATCATCGCCAATTTTATCATTTATTTGTTTTGCTGATGACACAAGTTTGTTTTGTTCTCATCGAGACCCTAATACATTAATTGATATGATGAATATTGAGCTTAGGTCTGTGCAATCCTGGATTTATGCCAACAAATTATCCCTGAATATAGAAAAAACTTATTATATGGTATTCAGTAATTCTTTGAATGTTGTCCCACATGAGATCAAAATAAATGATATATGTTTAACGCAGGTCAATAACGCGAAGTTTTTAGGGCTTTGGATTGACCGAGAATTATCCTGGAAAACTCATATTAATTTTGTAAGTAAAATTTTGTCCAGAAATATTGGAATTTTAAACAAGCTTAAACATTTGTTCCCTGTTTATATTTTGCAGAGTATATATTCTTCTTTAATATCTCCACACTTTAATTATGGAATTTTGGCGTGGGGAAACGCAATCAATTTACTATTAGATTCCCTTCTTCGCATTCAAAAGCGAGCAATAAGAATTATAAACCACGCCGGATATTTTGCTCATACCAACTGTTTTTTTCATCAAAACAGAATTCTGAAAATTCCAGACCTATTTTATTATAATCTTGGAATTTTCATGTATAAACTAACAACTAATGAATTACCATCCGTTTTTATTCACATGTTCAAAAGAAATCGCTCTATTCATTGCTACCCCACTCGTCAGAGTGACGCCTATCACCTTCCCCGTACTCGCACTATTTTTGCAAAGAAAACAATTATGTTTACTGGACCCAGATACTGGAATGACCTCCCTCAAGATATTACTTCTTCCTTATCCTTATTCACCTTCAAACGCAAACTAAAACGGCTATTACTTAGTGGATACACACTACCCGGCTCTTAGCAACATTCTCTTTTTTAATACCCCCAGTCTTTTGTCTTTGTCTGCAGCTCCAAGTTACTTCACGATACCGTTATAGCACTTTGTGTGTGTGTGTGTGTGTGTAAACACGGCGAAATATGTACAGTCTCGTTTAAGCGATACTAAAGTATTCATGTGGTTCGTTAGTTCGTTTTTAATACTGATTTTGCACTGGTACAATTTAAGTTGGTCGAGATAAACATGTCCGTTCTCCGTATAATTTCACGCCTATAAATTCGGGAACCTACAGTTTTTACAAGCGTCATTGCTTTTATGTAGGCCCCATCATATTTCTGACATTTATTTGTGATATCCTCAGATGAAAATGACCATTTATATTTGTGTGTAATGTTAGTTTGTCTTTTTTTCTTCAAACATAAGATATGGTTGTATATGTTTTGTACTTTTGTTTTATTGTCAATCATTTTGTGATCCCATCACTGAGAAATGGAAATATGAAATAAACTTGAAACTTGAAACTTGAAAACTTGAAAACTTGAAACTTGAACTGAGCAATTTAAGATGCTTGACAGTCTAATTACTTTAATTTGAAACAAGTACCAAAGTATTTGAAAATAGCAGAATGAATAAAATGTCTTTTTTCTTCTTGACCTTTAATGGCGTGTGCTATGGTTTCTTATCTTTGCGACATTACTACTAATGTATGACGCAATGTATTGAAAACGATTTGTAAGAAACCCGTCAATTTTGTCAATCTGGTTCCAAAGCTATTTTGTTCGTTATTGGTTAAATCGTACATTACATTGCAAACGGGTGGGAGTTCGTTTGCAACGTAAAACCATCAAATTTTCGTGCAAGGTAAGCGAATCATTGGTTTTCAAGAAAGAGTATGTTATGAAATCAAGTGACTGATTAATGACCAATTTAAGATGCTTGATAGTCTAATCATTTGCAGTTTGAAACAAGTACCAAACTATTTGAAAGTAGCAGAAGGAATGAAATGTCTTTTTTCTTCTTAATATTTAATCGCGAGTGCTATGGTTTCTTATATTTGCGTCATTACTACTAATGACGCAATGTATTGAAAATGATTTTTAACAAACCCGTCAATATTGTCCAACTAATTAGAAAGCTATTTTGTTCAAAAGAAACAAAATTGTCATTTCTTATAATGACGTAATTCAGAAGTTGAAAAGAAACTAAGAAACTTCAGGAACTTCAAGAAAGCGTATGTTAGGAAATCAAGTGACACAATGTATTGAAATGTAATGTATCAGTATAAATGACCAGTATAAATCGGTATAAATATATAGCTTGGGATGTTAACAACGTCATCTGACCACTCACATAGTGGCCCAGGCCGTAAGGGCCTGACAGTTAAAGTGACAATATAGGTTTTCTTGCACTTTACAAACGTTATGATATATCAAATGCTACATATCCTTGTATTTTCGTTATTTTGAGACATTGAAACGGCCTGGGCCATATTGGGGTGGGTATAAATGTGTAGCTTAAAATGATACCAACCTCATCTGACCACTCACATAGTGGCCCAGTCTGTAGGAGCCTGACAGTTAAAGTAGCAATGTAGGTGCCTCTTGCCATTTACAAAGGTCGCATATATAAAATGCTACATAACTTTGTAATGCCTTTATTTAAAAAAAGAAATACTAAAACGGCCTAGCCACATTTGCGTCTTTATAACTGTGTAGCTTTTACAAAGATCGCATATAAAATGATATATACATAACCTTATACTGCCTTTATTTCAAACAAACACTGAAACGGCCTGGGCCACATTGGGGTCGCTGTAAATGTGTAGCGTAGGATGTTAGCAACCTCATCTGACCACTCACATAGTGGCCCAGGCTGTAAAAGGGCCTGACAGTTAAAGTGACAATGTAGGTGTTTCCTGCCATTTACAAACGTTATATATAAAATGCTACATATCCTTGTATTTTCGTTATTTTCAGACATCGAAACGGCGTGGGCCACACTGGGGTCGGTATAAATGTGTAGCTTAGGAGGTTAGCAACCTCATCTGACCACTCACATAGTGGCCCAGGCCTTAGGGGCCTGACATTTAAAGTGGGGGTGGGGTAAGCAATTTCAACTGGTTTCAACTGGTCTCTATTTGTAACTGGTTTCAACTGGTTTTAACTAGTTTCAAGTAGTTTCAACATGTTTCAACTGATCTCAACTGGTTTCAACTGATTTTAACTGGTTTCAACTGGTTTTAACTAGTTTCAAATGGTCTCAACTGGTTTCAACTGTTCTTGACTAGTTTCAACTGGTTTTAACTCGTTTCAACTGGTTTCGGCTTTTTTTGAACTGGTTAGAACTGGTCTCAACCGGTATGGACTAGTTTTAACTGATCTCAAGTTATTTCAACTGGTCTCAACTGGTTTCAACTGGTTTGATCTGTTCTCAACTGGTTTTAACTGGTTTCAAGTGGTTTTAATTAGTTTCAAGTAGTTTCAACATGTTTCAACTGATCTCATCTGGTTTCAACTGATTTTAACTGGTTTCAACTGGTTTTATCTAGTTTCAAATGGTCTCAACTGGTTTCAACTGTTCTTGACTAGTTTCAACTGGTTTTAAATCGTTTCAACTGGTTTCAACTTTTTTGAACTGGTCTCAACTGGTTAGAACTGGTCTCAACCGGTATGGACTAGTTTGAACTGGTCTCAACTGGTTTCAACTGGTTTGATCCGTTCTCAACTGGTTTTAACTGGTTTCAACTGGTTTGAACTGGTCTCAACTGGTTTTAGCTGGTTTCAACTGCTTTGAACTGGTCTCAACTGGTTTTATCTGGTTTTAACTGGTTCAATGTATCTCAACTGGGTTCAACTAGTCTCAACTGGTTTTCACTGGTTTCAAGTACGTAGTTTCAACTGATTTCAAGTGGTTTCAACTTGTTTGAAGTGTCTAAACTGGTTTTAACAGGTTTTCACTGGTTTTCAACTGGTCTCTGTTTCTAACTAACTGATTTCAAGTAGGTTTAACTTTTTTCAACTGGTTTACACTGGTTTTAACTAGTTTCAAGTAATTTTAACAGGTTTCGATTGATCTAAACTGGTTTCAAGTGATTTTGACTGGTTTCAACTGGTTTTAACTAGTTTCAAATGGTCTCAACTGGTTTCACGTATTCTTGACTAGTTTCAAATGGTTTTAACTCGTTTCAACTGGTTTCAACTTTTTTTGAACTGGTCTCAACTGGTTAGAACTGGTTTCCACCGGTATGGACTAGTTTCAACTGATCTCAAGTCATTTCAACTGGTCTCAACTAGTTTCAACTGGTTTGATCTGTTCTCAACTGGTTTTAACTGGTTTCAACTGGTTTGAACTGGTCTCAACTGGTTTTAGCTGGTTTCAACTGCTTTGAACTGGTCTCAACTGGTTTTAACTGGTTTTAACTGGTTCAATGTATCTCAACTGGGTTCAACTAGTCTCAACTGGTTTTCACTGGTTTCAAGTACGTAGTTTCAACTGATCTCAAGTGGTTTCATTTGGTTTCAACTGGTTTCAACTTGTTTGAAATGTCTGAACTGGTTTTAACAGGTTTTCACTGGTTTTCAACTGGTCTCTGTTTCTAACTAACTGGTTTCAAGTAGTTTTAACTTTTTTCAACTGGTTTCCACTGGTTTTAACTATTTTCAAGTAATTTTAACAGGTTTCGACTGATCTAAACTGGTTTCAACTGATTTTGACTGGTTTCAACTGGTTTCAACTGCTTTGAACTGGTCTCAACTCGTTTTAACTGTTTCAATGTATCTCAACTGGGTTCAACTAGTCTCAACTGGTTTTCACTGGTTTCAAGTACGTAGTTTCAACTGATCTCAAGTGGTTTCATTTGGTTTCAACTGGTTTCAACTTGTTTGAAATGTCTAAACTGGTTTTAACAGGTTTTCACTGGTTTTCAACTGGTCTCTGTTTCTAACTAACTGGTTTCAAGTAGTTTTAACTTTTTTCAACTGGTTTCAACTGGTTTTAACTAGTTTCAAGTAATTTTAACAGGTTTCGACTGATCTAAACTGGTTTCAACTGATTTTGACTGGTTTCAACTGGTTTGAACTGATTTTAACTAGTTTCCACTGGTCTCATCTGGTTTCAACTGTTCTCGATTTTTTTCAACTTTTTTTACACGGTTTAAACTGGTCTCAACTGGTTTTAACTGGTTTCAACTTCTTTCCTTGATATTCATCTTTGCATTCATCCAGGTTTGATTTATCTTTTTTTTTTCAATTTGCATTTCTTTATAGTAATTGCTTTCATCATTTCTTTTCAAACTTATCCATCTCTCCCTTGCTTTCCTTTATAATACAAGTTTCTCTTCTTCCCTTCCATTGTCTTTTAATGAACGCTGTATTTTGTAAACCTTTTGTTTTTGTGGGTTGAACTTTTTGAATACTTGAGATCAGTTGAAACTAGTTGACACCAGTTGAACCCAGTTAAAACCAGTTTAACTAGATGAAACCAGTTAAAACCAGTTAAGATCAGTTCAATTCAGTTGAAACCAGATGAAACCAGTTAAAACCAGTTGAGACTAGTTCAAACCAGTTGAAACCAGTTGAGAAATTAGTGTGCGTAATGAGTCTCTGCATTATAACGGTGATGAAATCAAATTAGTCCATACTGAAAGTTTCATTGAATTCCCAGTAAATTGGGTATTTGGCAGTAACAACGCAAAGTAAAGAAACATCGGGCAGTATATTCGATGTGTTGTACAAGGAGAGAAAATTCCTTGTATTTGCTATGTCGATTTTTGTTACTCGCTAGAAATCCGGGGAAGGTTCGACGAAATAAAGAATCTGTTATTGGGGAAATCGTACATTACATTGCCAACGGGATTGAAACCATTTCCAAAGTAAAACCGTCAAATTTTCGTGCAAGGGAAACGAAATCATTGGTTTTCAAAAAAACAGGATGTTATGAATTCAAGTGAATGATAAATGACCAATTTAAGATGCTTGATAGTCTAGTTACTCGCAGCTTGCCACAAGTACCAAAGTATTTAAAAGTAATAGAACGAATGAAATGCCTTTTTCCTTCTAACTCTTTAATTGCGCGTCCTATGGTTTCTTATTTTTGCGTCATTTGCGTCATTAGTAAATGACGCAATGTATTGAAAATTATTCGTAACAAAGCCGTCAATTTTGTCAATCTGATTACAAAGCTATTTTGTTCAAAAGAAACAAAACTTTCATTTCTTATTATGACGGAATTGAGAAGTTTAAAAGAAACTTTAAGAAACTTCAGGAACTTCAAGAAAGAGTATGTTACGGAATTAAGTGACTGATAAATGACCGTTTTAAGATGCTTGATAGTCTAATTACTGGCAGTTTAAAACAAGTACCAAAGTATAGTAGACGGCGAGTTGTAATGTTCTTAAAATTTTCTGTAGATTTTGATTTTTTGTGCTATTTCCCCTATTTTGGGGGTGCTGAACACGAATCCACTTGTTGCCATTTTTCTAACCGACGTCTTCACCCGTTGCCATGGCAACGCATTATTTTCCTTAAAAGAACATGCATTCTTCATCAAAAGTCATAAAAACATGATGTAAACATCAAAATATGTCATTATAAATCCTTTTGGATTACACTTGAGAAAGAATGCAATTTTCAGAATGTCATGGTTACCTTATAGCAATGACAGTTACCATGGCAACAACTATTTATAGAGAAAAATCATATTTTTCATGAAAAAGCAAGGAATTAGACAAGATTGAGTGGAATATTTATCATAAATTACTATCTAGATTATCAGCTTTTTCTCCACTGTTAATTTCACATCATTTTCGTTGCTATAGCAACAGCATGACAAAAGCTGCCTTTTAAAGAAAAATAAGCATTGCGATTGAAAGAAAAGCAAGAATACGTCCATAGATGATAAATTTCTGTATAGTGAGTTTTTTGAGCTATTTCCTTTATTTTGCTGGTGCCAAACACGAATCGACCTATTGCCACATTTCTAAATGACATCTTTAGCCGTTGCCATGGCAACAAATTATTTTCTCAGAAATAACATGTGTTCTTCATTAAACATCACAAACGCATGCTAAAAACACCAAAATAAGTCAATATAAACGTATCACACTTCAATCAAATTAAAAGTCACAATTTCCGACTGTCACAGCAACCTCATAGCAATAACAGTTGCCATGGTAACAGCTAATTTTTAAAAGAAAATGATTTTTTTTTCATCAAAAAGCATGAAAAGATGAAAAGTTTGAGTAGCATACTCATTACAAATTGCTATGATAATTATCAGCTTTTTTCACTACGTTCATGCCACGTTATTATCGTTGCTATGGCAACAACTTTTTTTTTCCCTAGAAAGGAGAAGTACCCCAGTAAAAGAAAAACTAGATAAATAAAAATAATCAATTTTTGTAGAGTTTAATTTTTCGGCCCTTTTTTTTTAAACTCTTTTGGGAATGCTGAAAAGGAATCCACCTATGGCAACTTTTCTAAATGATGTGTTCAGCCATTACCATGGCAACAAATTATTTTCTTTAAAAGAACATGTGTTTTTCATTAACATCATAAAAACATGTTGTTAAGGCGAAAATATGTCATATACATTTTTCCTCAATTAATAAAAACAATCCTTTTTTTACAATTACGTACATTGATACCTCATAGCAATGACAGTTGCCACAGTAACAATTCTTAAAAAGAAAATACTGAAATTTTAATGAAAAACAATTGAAAAAATGACGAGATTGAGTATCATATTCATTACAAATTACTATCAGCTTTTGTTTTCTCAACGTTCATTCTACATCATTTCTGTTTCCATAGCAATAATATGAGAAAATGTTTTTTAAGGATTAAAGTTCTATAGCAATCTGTTGGAAATTACTATAGAGGAGGTATCATAGTCATTTAAGGTTATCAAATGTCTTGGAGACATTAATGATGAAACAGAGTACATCATGACGATAAAATTGGAACTTTTGGGGAGCTTTTTAGACATTTGTATTGCTTATCATTTGAATTTTATGTTTCCTGGGTATATCTACAGTTTTTAAAAAAAATCTATTCCTCATGTTGTTGCGATATAGGAACAGAAATGATGTGAACAGATGGCTTATAGTCTTGCTCATTTGTAATACTTCAAAGGTTAGGCCATAATTTCACATTTTTTTCTTGAAGTTTTTTTCTACAAAAATTGATGCATTTCCATGGCAACCATGTTAAATATTAATTATTGTCACGGATATTTAAGGTTTTAAAGATGCAATGTGATCAGAAATTCAGGAAGCTGACTAAGCTTTTGTGTTTTTACCCATTTGTTTTTTGTTTAGTGTATTCTTTCCTTCCTTATCTAATGACTAACGTTAATTTTTTTTATTTAAAAGGCAGTTTTCTCATGTTAATTCTATAGCAACAACAACGAAGTGGGATGACTCCAGTGAAAAAAAAAAGAACTGACAGTAATTTGTTATAAATATGTAACTCAATCTTGTCATTTTTATGTTTTTCATAATAAATTGTTATTACAGTGACAACTGTCATTGCTATGAGGTAACCATGAAATTGAAAAATCGTGATGTTTTACTAAACTAACGAGACATGTTTATCTTGACACATTTGGTGTTAACAGCACGTTTTCATAATGTTTAAAGAAGAACACATGTTCTTTTAAAGAAAATAATTTGTTGCCATGGCAACGTCTGAAGACATCATTTGTGACCGTGTACCTCAAAATGAACATAAAGTCGCACACACTGATTTTGAGTGAGGACTGAAAATAAGCGAAATGGGTCTACCTAGCCGAACTTGACTTTTTCATATTTTCTGAAAGAGCGGGTCTTCTTTTACATTATGCTAAAATTTGGTATCATAAAACGGGCAGGAAAGTGTGTTTTTTTTAGCAGTTTATATCGAACATTTTTGGTAGAATAGTGTGATTAGGTGTGTCTTTAGAATCCCTTTTTCATTTCTGAAAAAACCTTGTCCACACTCTTCACTTTCAACTCTAATAACTTTTGAAAGGATAGTGCTACTGCTTTGAAAGTTGACATTAATTATTGACAGAATGTGTTAATGAGGCATGCTTAATTTCAGTTTGATCTGATAATCCCCTCATTGTTGTTACTCTGATGGTTTATTTCCTGTTTTTTTGGTCCCATTCATCGAACAGCCAGCACGGTTAGGTAAAGATTAAGCGCTTGAATAGACACTGTACTTCAGAGCGTCATTTCTCAGTTCACATTTTTCCTGAGTTTGTGCTTTCTTTCCAATATTTAGATAGGTTAGTAGAGTCCATTTCATTTGAGTTATACATCATTTTGAAGCTTAAAGTCTGCTCTTTCAGAATATGGTCTTAACTAAAAATTCATGTCTGGCGACTTTTTGTTTGTTTTGAGGTGCAGGGTCACATTTAAAAAAATGACCACGCACAGGTGCATTCCTGTTCACCATCCCCAAAAGAGATGAAAAGCACAAAGGATTTAAACTTTTCAGAAATTGATCACTTGTTTATTTTATTCTTTCTTTCCTTTTTAATGAAACAGTTCTTCTTTCTATGAAAGAAAGTTTTCCTCATGTTTTTGCTATAGCAACGATAATAATGTGAGATTAGCACAGTAAAAAAAAATGACAATCATAGTTAGACTTTAACTGGTAATGGAATAACTTTTTCAGTCAATCTTTTCATGATTTCATGCTTTTTGATTAAAAAAAAAAATCATTATTTTCTTTTTAAAATAGCTGTTACCATGGTGACCGTCATCACTATGAGGTAGCTGTGATACTTGGAAATTGTGATATTCAATTTAATCAGAGAAATATGTTCATATTGACGTCTGTTGGAAATTACAGTAAGTTTTTATAATGTTTAATGAGGAATACATGTTCTTTTAAAAAAATAATTTGTTGCCATGGCAACGGCTAAAGATGTCAATTAGAAATATGGCAACAGGTGGATTCGTGTACGGCACTCCCAAAATAAGAGAGAGAACACAAAAAATCTAACTCTTACAGAAATGTATTATCTATGGATTTACTTCATTCTTACTTTCCTGTTAATTGAAATACCTATTTTTTCTTTAAAAGGCAGTTTTTGTTATGTTGTTGCTATAGCAACGAAAAGGAAGTGAAATGAACATAATGGGAAAGAGTTGATAGTCATGATAGTAGTAAGTAATCAATACTCCACCCGATCTTGTCACATTTTCTTTCTTTGTCATGAAAGTATCAATACTTTCTTTAAAATAGTTGTTACCATGGCAACCGTCTTTGCTATGAGGTAACCATGGCGTTATAAGAATTGTGATTTTTAATTTGATTAAAGAGATGTTTAGATTGACTTATTTCGCTGTTTACTGCATGTTTTTATGATTTTTTTAATAAAGAATACACATTCTTTTAAAGGTAATAATAAAGAATTGTAATATAATTATAATAAACAAAAGTTGATCATTTTTTAATCTAGTTTTTCTTTCAATGGGATACTTCTCCTTTCTAGGGAAAAAAAGTTGTTGCCATAGCAACGATAATAATGTGGCATGAACGTAATGAAAAAAGCTGATGATTATCATAGCAATTTGTAATGAGTATGCTACTCAAACTTTCCATCTTTTCATACTTTTTGACGAAAAAAATCATTTCTTTTAAAAAATAGCTGTTACCATGGCAACCGTTATTACTATGAGGTTGCTGTGGCAGTCGGATATTGTGATTTTTAATTTAATTGAAGCGTGATACGTTTATATTGACTTATTTTGGTGTTTTTAGCATGCGTTTGTGATGTTTAATGAAGAATACATGTTATTTCAAAGAAAATAATTTGTTGCCATGGCAACGGCTAAAGATGTCATTTAGAAATATGGAAATAGGTTGATTCGTGTTTGGCACCGGCAAAATAAAGGAAATAGCTCAAAAAATCTCACTAAAAATCTCACAGCAATTTATCATCTATGGACGTATTTTTGATTTTCTTTCAATCACAATGCTTATTTTTCTTTAAAAGGCAGCTTTTGTCATGTTGCTATAGCAACGAAAATGATGTGAAATTAACATAGTGGAAAAATAAGATTATAATGTAGATAGTAATTTATGATAAATATTCCACTCAATCTTGTCATGTTTTCTTGTTTTTTCATTAAAAATATGATTTTTTTTTATAAATAGTTGTTGCCATGGTAACCGTCAATGCTATAAGGTAACCATGACATTCTGAAAATTGTATTCTTTCTCAAGTCTAATTAAAAATGATGTATAATGACATATTTTGGTGTTTACATCATGTTTTTATGATTTTTAATGAAGAATGCATGTTCTTTTAAGGAAAATAATGCGTTGCCATGGCAACGGGTGAAGACGTCGGTTAGAAAAATGGCAACAAGTGGATTCGTGTTCAGCACCCCCAAAATAGGGGAAATAGCACAAAAAATCAAAATCTACAGAAAATTTTAAGAACACCCCAATATTGTGACAACTCGCCGTCTACTAGTATTTGAAAGCAGCAGAAGGAATGAAATGTCTTTTTTCTTCTTGATCTTTAATCTCGTGTGCTATGGTTTCTTATCTTTGCGTCATTACTACAAATGACGCAATGTATTGAAAATGATTTGTAACAAACCCGTCAATTTTGTCAATCTGATTCCAAAGCTATTTTGTTCGTTATTGGTTAAATCGTACCATTACATTGCAAACGGGTGGGAGTTCGTTTACAACGTAAAACCGTCAAATTTTCGTGCAAGGTTAAACGAAATCATTGGTTTTCAAGAAACAGTATGTAATGAGACCAAGTCACTGATAAATGACCAATTTAAGATGCTTGATAGTCTAATCATTTGAAGTTTGAAACAAGTACCAAAGTATTTGAAAGTAGCAGAAGGAATGAAATGTCTTTTTCTTCTTAATCTTTAATCGCTTGTCTTTGCGTCATTACTACTAATGACGCAATGTATTGAAAATGATTTCTAACAAACTCGTCAATTTTGTCAATATGATTACAAAGCTATTTTGTTCAAAAGAAACAAAAACTTTCATTTCTTGTTATGGCGGAAATCAGAAATTTTAAAAAAAAACTTAAGAAACTTCAGGAACTTCAAGAAAGAGTATGTTATGAAATCAAATGACTGATAAATGACCAATTTAAGATGCTTGATAGTCTAATTAATTGCAGTTTGAAACGAGTACCAAACTACTTGAGAGTAGAAGAATGAATAAAATGTCTTTTTTCTTGTGATCTTTAATCGCGTGTGCTATGGTTTCTTATTTTTGTGTCATTACTACTAATGACGCAATGTATTGAAAATGATTTGTAACACACCCGTCAATTTTGTCAATCTGATTGCAAAGCTATTTTGTTCAAAAGAAACAAAACTTTCATTTTTTATTATGACGGAATTCAGAAGTTTAAAATAAACTTGAATTTCAAAAAAGAGTGTATTATGAAATCAAGTGACTGACAACTGAGCAATTTAAGATGCTTGACAGTCTAATTACTTTAATTTGAAACAAGTGCCAAAGTATTTGAAAATAGCAGAATGAATAAAATGTCTTTTTTTCTTCTTGATCTTTAATGGCGTGTGCTATGGTTTCTTATCTTTGCGACATTACTACTAATGTATGACGCAATGTATTGAAAACGATTTGTAAGAAACCCGTCAATTTTGTCAATCTGGTTCCAAAGCTGTTTTGTTCGTTATTGGTTAAATCGTACATTACATTGCAAACGGGTGGGAGTTCGTTTGCAACGTAAAACCGTCAAATTTTCGTGCAAGGTAAGCGATATCATTGGTTTTCAAGAAAGAGTATGTTATGAAATCAAGTGACTGATTAATGACCAATTTAAGATGCTTGATAGTCTAATCATTTGCAGTTTGAAACAAGTACCAAACTATTTGAAAGTAGCAGAAGGAATGAAATGTCTTACTACTAATGACGCAATGTATTAAAAATGATTTTTAACAAACCCGTCAATATTGTCAAACTAATTCGAAAGCTATTTTGTTCAAAAGAAAGAAAATTGTCATTTCTTATAATGACGTAATTCAGAAGTTGAAAAGAAACTAAGAAACTTCAGGAACTTCAAGAAAGCGTATGTTAGGAAATCAAGTGACACAATGTATTGAAATGTAATGTATCAGTATAAATGACCAGTATAAATCGGTATAAATATATAGCTTGGGATGTTAACAACGTCATCTGACCACTCACATAGTGGCCCAGGCCGTAAGGGCCTGACAGTTAAAGTGACAATATAGGTTTTCTTGCACTTTACAAACGTTATGATATATCAAATGCTACATATCCTTGTATTTTCGTTATTTTGAGACATTGAAACGGCCTGGGCCATATTGGGGTGGGTATAAATGTGTAGCTTAAAATGATACCAACCTCATCTGACCACTCACATAGTGGCCCAGTCTGTAGGAGCCTGACAGTTAAAGTGGCAATGTAGGTGCTTCTTGCCATTTACAAAGGTCGCATATATAAAATGCTACATAACTTTGTAATGCCTTTATTTAAAAAAAGAAATACTAAAACGGCCTAGCCACATTTGCGTCGGAATAACTGTGTAGCTTTTACAAAGATCGCATATAAAATGATATATACATAACCTTATGCTGCCTTTATTTCAAACAAACACTGAAACGGCCTGGGCCACATTGGGGTCGCTGTAAATGTGTAGCGTAGGATGTTAGCAACCTCATCTGACCACTCACATAGTGGCCCAGGCTGTAAAAGGGCCTGACAGTTAAAGTGACAATGTAGGTGTTTCCTGCCATTTACAAACGTTATATATAAAATGCTACATATCCTTGTATTTTCGTTATTTTCAGACATTGAAACGGCGTGGGCCACACTGGGGTCGGTATAAATGTGTAGCTTAGGAGGTTAGCAACCTCATCTGACCACTCACATAGTGGCCCAGGCCTTAGGGGCCTGACATTTAAAGTGGGGGTGGGTAAGCAATTTCAACTGGTTTCAACTGGTCTCTATTTGTAACTGGTTTCAACTGGTTTTAACTAGTTTCAAGTAGTTTCAACATGTTTCAACTGATCTCAACTGGTTTCAACTGATTTTAACTGGTTTAAACTGGTTTTAACTAGTTTCAAATGGTCTCAACTGGTTTCAACTGTTCTTGACTAGGTTCAACTGGTTTTAAATCGTTTCAACTGGTTTCAACTTTTTTTGAACTGGTCTCAACTGGTTAGAACTGGTCTCAACCGGTATGGTCTAGTTTCAACTGATCTCAAGTTATTTCAACTGGTCTCAACTGGTTTCAACTGGTTTGATCTGTTCTCAACTGGTTTTAACTGGTTTCAACTTGTTTGAACTGGTCTCAACTGTTTTTAGCTGGTTTCAACTGCTTTGAACTGGTCTCAACTGGTTTTAACTGGTTTTAACTGGTTCAATGTATCTCAACTGGGTTCAACTAGTCTCAACTGGTTTTCACTGGTTTCAAGTACGTAGTTTCAACTGATCTCAAGTGGTTTCATTTGGTTTCAACTGGTTTCAACTTGTTTGAAATGTCTGAACTGGTTTTAACAGGTTTTCACTGGTTTTCAACTGGTCTCTGTTTCTAACTAACTGGTTTCAAGTAGTTTTAACTTTTTTCAACTGGTTTCCACTGGTTTTAACTAGTTTCAAGTAATTTTAACAGGTTTCGACTGATCTAAACTGGTTTCAACTGATTTTGACTGGTTTCAACTGGTTTCAACTGCTTTGAACTGGTCTCAACTCGTTTTAACTGTTTCAATGTATCTCAACTGGGTTCAACTAGTCTCAACTGGTTTTCACTGGTTTCAAGTACGTAGTTTCAACTGATCTCAAGTGGTTTCATTTGGTTTCAACTGGTTTCAACTTGTTTGAAATGTCTAAACTGGTTTTAACAGGTTTTCACTGGTTTTCAACTGGTCTCTGTTTCTAACTAACTGGTTTCAAGTAGTTTTAACTTTTTTCAACTGGTTTCAACTGGTTTTAACTAGTTTCAAGTAATTTTAACAGGTTTCGACTGATCTAAACTGGTTTCAACTGATTTTGACTGGTTTCAACTGGATTGAACTGATTTTAACTAGTTTCCACTGGTCTCATCTGGTTTCAACTGTTCTCGATTTTTTTCAACTTTTTTTACACGGTTTAAACTGGTCTCAACTGGTTTTAACTGGTTTCAACTTCTTTCCTTGATATTCATCTTTGCATTCATCCAGGTTTGATTTATCTTTTTTTTTTCAATTTGCATTTCTTTATAGTAATTGCTTTCATCATTTCTTTTCAAACTTATCCATCTCTCCCTTGCTTTCCTTTATAATACAAGGTTCTCTTCTTCCCTTCCATTGTCTTTTAATGAACGCTGTATTTTGTAAACCTTTTGTTTTTGTGGGTTGAACTTTTTGAATACTTGAGATCAGTTGAAACTAGTTGACACCAGTTGAACCCAGTTAAAACCAGTTTAACTAGATGAAACCAGTTAAAACCAGTTAAGATCAGTTCAATTCAGTTGAAACCAGATGAAACCAGTTAAAACCAGTTGAGACTAGTTCAAACCAGTTGAAACCAGTTGAGAAATTAGTGTGCGTAATGAGTCTCTGCATTATAACGGTGATGAAATCAAATTAGTCCATACTGAAAGTTTCATTGAATTCCCAGTAAATTGGGTATTTGGCAGTAACAACGCAAAGTAAAGAAACATCGGGCAGTATATTCGATGTGTTGTACAAGGAGAGAAAATTCCTTGTATTTGCTATGTCGATTTTTGTTACTCGCTAGAAATCCGGGGAAGGTTCGACGAAATAAAGAATCTGTTATTGGGGAAATCGTACATTACATTGCCAACGGGATTGAAACCATTTCCAAAGTAAAACCGTCAAATTTTCGTGCAAGGGAAACGAAATCATTGGTTTTCAAAAAAACAGGATGTTATGAATTCAAGTGAATGATAAATGACCAATTTAAGATGCTTGATAGTCTAGTTACTCGCAGCTTGCCACAAGTACCAAAGTATTTAAAAGTAATAGAACGAATGAAATGCCTTTTTCCTTCTAACTCTTTAATTGCGCGTCCTATGGTTTCTTATTTTTGCGTCATTTGCGTCATTAGTAAATGACGCAATGTATTGAAAATTATTCGTAACAAAGCCGTCAATTTTGTCAATCTGATTACAAAGCTATTTTGTTCAAAAGAAACAAAACTTTCATTTCTTATTATGACGGAATTGAGAAGTTTAAAAGAAACTTTAAGAAACTTCAGGAACTTCAAGAAAGAGTATGTTACGGAATTAAGTGACTGATAAATGACCGTTTTAAGATGCTTGATAGTCTAATTACTGGCAGTTTAAAACAAGTACCAAAGTATTTGAAAGCAGCAGAAGGAATGAAATGTCTTTTTTCTTCTTGATCTTTAATCTCGTGTGCTATGGTTTCTTATCTTTGCGTCATTACTACAAATGACGCAATGTATTGAAAATGATTTGTAACAAACCCGTAAATTTTGTCAATCTGATTCCAAAGCTATTTTGTTCGTTATTGGTTAAATCGTACCATTACATTGCAAACGGGTGGGAGTTCGTTTACAACGTAAAACCGTCAAATTTTCGTGCAAGGTTAAACGAAATCATTGGTTTTCAAGAAACAGTATGTAATGAGACCAAGTCACTGATAAATGATCAATTTAGGATGCTTGATAGTCTAATCATTTGAAGTTTGAAACAAGTACCAAAGTATTTGAAAGTAGCAGAAGGAATGAAATGTCTTTTTCTTCTTAATCTTTAATCGCTTGTCTTTGCGTCATTACTACTAATGACGCAATGTATTGAAAATGATTTCTAACAAACCCGTCAATTTTGTCAATCTGATTACAAAGCTATTTTGTTCAAAAGAAACAAAAACTTTCATTTCTTGTTATGGCGGAAATCAGAAATTTAAAAAAAAAACTTAAGAAACTTCAGGAACTTCAAGAAAGAGTATGTTATGAAATCAAATGACTGATAAATGACCAATTTAAGATGCTTGATAGTCTAATTAATTGCAGTTTGAAACGAGTACCAAACTACTTGAGAGTAGAAGAATGAATAAAATGTCTTTTTTCTTGTGATCTTTAATCGCGTGTGCTATGGTTTCTTATTTTTGCGTCATTACTACTAATGACGCAATGTATTGAAAATGATTTGTAACACACCCGTCAATTTTGTCAATCTGATTGCAAAGCTATTTTGTTCAAAAGAAACAAAACTTTCATTTTTTATTATGACGGAATTCAGAAGTTTAAAATAAACTTGAATTTCAAAAAAGAGTGTATTATGAAATCAAGTGACTGACAACTGAGCAATTTAAGATGCTTGACAGTCTAATTACTTTAATTTGAAACAAGTACCAAAGTATTTGAAAATAGCAGAATGAATAAAATGTCTTTTTTCTTCTTGACCTTTAATGGCGTGTGCTATGGTTTCTTATCTTTGCGACATTACTACTAATGTATGACGCAATGTATTGAAAACGATTTGTAAGAAACCCGTCAATTTTGTCAATCTGGTTCCAAAGCTATTTTGTTCGTTATTGGTTAAATCGTACATTACATTGCAAACGGGTGGGAGTTCGTTTGCAACGTAAAACCATCAAATTTTCGTGCAAGGTAAGCGAATCATTGGTTTTCAAGAAAGAGTATGTTATGAAATCAAGTGACTGATTAATGACCAATTTAAGATGCTTGATAGTCTAATCATTTGCAGTTTGAAACAAGTACCAAACTATTTGAAAGTAGCAGAAGGAATGAAATGTCTTTTTTCTTCTTAATATTTAATCGCGAGTGCTATGGTTTCTTATATTTGCGTCATTACTACTAATGACGCAATGTATTGAAAATGATTTTTAACAAACCCGTCAATATTGTCCAACTAATTAGAAAGCTATTTTGTTCAAAAGAAACAAAATTGTCATTTCTTATAATGACGTAATTCAGAAGTTGAAAAGAAACTAAGAAACTTCAGGAACTTCAAGAAAGCGTATGTTAGGAAATCAAGTGACACAATGTATTGAAATGTAATGTATCAGTATAAATGACCAGTATAAATCGGTATAAATATATAGCTTGGGATGTTAACAACGTCATCTGACCACTCACATAGTGGCCCAGGCCGTAAGGGCCTGACAGTTAAAGTGACAATATAGGTTTTCTTGCACTTTACAAACGTTATGATATATCAAATGCTACATATCCTTGTATTTTCGTTATTTTGAGACATTGAAACGGCCTGGGCCATATTGGGGTGGGTATAAATGTGTAGCTTAAAATGATACCAACCTCATCTGACCACTCACATAGTGGCCCAGTCTGTAGGAGCCTGACAGTTAAAGTGGCAATGTAGGTGCCTCTTGCCATTTACAAAGGTCGCATATATAAAATGCTACATAACTTTGTAATGCCTTTATTTAAAAAAAGAAATACTAAAACGGCCTAGCCACATTTGCGTCTTTATAACTGTGTAGCTTTTACAAAGATCGCATATAAAATGATATATACATAACCTTATACTGCCTTTATTTCAAACAAACACTGAAACGGCCTGGGCCACATTGGGGTCGCTGTAAATGTGTAGCGTAGGATGTTAGCAACCTCATCTGACCACTCACATAGTGGCCCAGGCTGTAAAAGGGCCTGACAGTTAAAGTGACAATGTAGGTGTTTCCTGCCATTTACAAACGTTATATATAAAATGCTACATATCCTTGTATTTTCGTTATTTTCAGACATCGAAACGGCGTGGGCCACACTGGGGTCGGTATAAATGTGTAGCTTAGGAGGTTAGCAACCTCATCTGACCACTCACATAGTGGCCCAGGCCTTAGGGGCCTGACATTTAAAGTGGGGGTGGGGTAAGCAATTTCAACTGGTTTCAACTGGTCTCTATTTGTAACTGGTCTCTATTTGTAACTGGTTTCAACTGGTTTTAACTAGTTTCAAGTAGTTTCAACATGTTTCAACTGATCTCAACTGGTTTCAACTGATTTTAACTGGTTTCAACTGGTTTTAACTAGTTTCAAATGGTCTCAACTGGTTTCAACTGTTCTTGACTAGTTTCAACTGGTTTTAACTCGTTTCAACTGGTTTCGGCTTTTTTTGAACTGGTTAGAACTGGTCTCAACCGGTATGGACTAGTTTTAACTGATCTCAAGTTATTTCAACTGGTCTCAACTGGTTTCAACTGGTTTGATCTGTTCTCAACTGGTTTTAACTGGTTTCAAGTGGTTTTAATTAGTTTCAAGTAGTTTCAACATGTTTCAACTGATCTCATCTGGTTTCAACTGATTTTAATGGTTTCAACTGGTTTTATCTAGTTTCAAATGGTCTCAACTGGTTTCAACTGTTCTTGACTAGTTTCAACTGGTTTTAAATCGTTTCAACTGGTTTCAACTTTTTTGAACTGGTCTCAACTGGTTAGAACTGGTCTCAACCGGTATGGACTAGTTTGAACTGGTCTCAACTGGTTTCAACTGGTTTGATCCGTTCTCAACTGGTTTTAACTGGTTTCAACTGGTTTGAACTGGTCTCAACTGGTTTTAGCTGGTTTCAACTGCTTTGAACTGGTCTCAACTGGTTTTATCTGGTTTTAACTGGTTCAATGTATCTCAACTGGGTTCAACTAGTCTCAACTGGTTTTCACTGGTTTCAAGTACGTAGTTTCAACTGATTTCAAGTGGTTTCAACTTCATTTGAAGTGTCTAAACTGGTTTTAACAGGTTTTCACTAATTTTCAACTGGTCTCTGTCTCTAACTAACTGATTTCAGATAGATTTAACCTTTTTCAACTGGTTTCAACTGGTTTTAACTAGTTTCAAATAATTTTAACAGGTTTCGACTGATCTAAAACTGGTTTCAACTGATTTTTACTGGACTGGTTTCAACTGGTTTTAACTAGTTTCAAATGGTCTCAACTGGTTTCAACTATTCTTGACTAGTTTCAACTGGTTTTAACTCGTTTCAACTGGTTCCAACTTTTTTTGAACTGGTCTCAACTGGTTAGAACTGGTCTCAACCGGTATGGTCTAGTTTCAACTGATATCAAGTTATTTCAACTGGTCTCAACTGGTTTCAACTGGTTTGATCTGTTCTCAACTGGTTTTAACTGGTTTCAACTGGTTTGAACTGGTCTCAACTGGTTTTAACTGGTTTTAACTGGTTCAATGTATCTCAACTGGGTTCAACTAGTCTCAACTGGTTTTCACTGGTTTCAAGTACGTAGTTTCAACTGATCTCAAGTGGTTTCATTTGGTTTCAACTGGTTTCAACTTGTTTGAAATGTCTGAACTGGTTTTAACAGGTTTTCACTGGTTTTCAACTGGTCTCTGTTTCTAACTAACTGGTTTCAAGTAGTTTTAACTTTTTTCAACTGGTTTCCACTGGTTTTAACTAGTTTCAAGTAATTTTAACAGGTTTCGACTGATCTAAACTGGTTTCAACTGATTTTGACTGGTTTCAGCTGGTTTCAACTGCTTTGAACTGGTCTCAACTCGTTTTAACTGGTTCAATGTATCTCAACTGGGTTCAACTAGTCTCAACTGGTTTTCACTGGTTCCAAGTACGTAGTTTCAACTGATCTCAAGTGGTTTCATTTGGTTTCAACTGGTTTCAACTTGTTTGAAATGTCTAAACTGGTTTTAACAGGTTTTCACTGGTTTTCAACTGGTCTCTGTTTCTAACTAACTGGTTTCAAGTAGTTTTAACTTTTTTCAACTGGTTTCAACTGGTTTTAACTAGTTTCAAGTAATTTTAACAGGTTTCGACTGATCTAAACTGGTTTCAACTGATTTTGACTGGTTTCAACTGGTTTGAACTGATTTTAACTAGTTTCCACTGGTCTCATCTGGTTTCAACTGTTCTCGATTTTTTTCAACTTTTTTTACACGGTTTAAACTGGTCTCAACTGGTTTTAACTGGTTTCAACTTCTTTCCTTGATATTCATCTTTGCATTCATCCAGGTTTGATTTATCTTTTTTTTTTCAATTTGCATTTCTTTATAGTAGTTGCTTTCATCATTTCTTTTCAAACTTATCCATCTCTCCCTTGCTTTCCTTTATAATACAAGTTTCTCTTCTTCCCTTCCATTGTCTTTTAATGAACGCTGTATTTTGTAAACCTTTTGTTTTTGTGGGTTGAACTTTTTGAATACTTGAGATCAGTTGAAACTAGTTGACACCAGTTGAACCCAGTTAAAACCAGTTTAACTAGATGAAACCAGTTAAAACCAGTTAAGATCAGTTCAATTCAGTTGAAACCAGATGAAACCAGTTAAAACCAGTTGAGACTAGTTCAAACCAGTTGAAACCAGTTGAGAAATTAGTGTGCGTAATGAGTCTCTGCATTATAACGGTGATGAAATCAAATTAGTCCATACTGAAAGTTTCATTGAATTCCCAGTAAATTGGGTATTTGGCAGTAACAACGCAAAGTAAAGAAACATCGGGCAGTATATTCGATGTGTTGTACAAGGAGAGAAAATTCCTTGTATTTGCTATGTCGATTTTTGTTACTCGCTAGAAATCCGGGGAAGGTTCGACGAAATAAAGAATCTGTTATTGGGGAAATCGTACATTACATTGCCAACGGGATTGAAACCATTTCCAAAGTAAAACCGTCAAATTTTCGTGCAAGGGAAACGAAATCATTGGTTTTCAAAAAAACAGGATGTTATGAATTCAAGTGAATGATAAATGACCAATTTAAGATGCTTGATAGTCTAGTTACTCGCAGCTTGCCACAAGTACCAAAGTATTTAAAAGTAATAGAACGAATGAAATGCCTTTTTCCTTCTAACTCTTTAATTGCGCGTCCTATGGTTTCTTATTTTTGCGTCATTTGCGTCATTAGTAAATGACGCAATGTATTGAAAATTATTCGTAACAAAGCCGTCAATTTTGTCAATCTGATTACAAAGCTATTTTGTTCAAAAGAAACAAAACTTTCATTTCTTATTATGACGGAATTGAGAAGTTTAAAAGAAACTTTAAGAAACTTCAGGAACTTCAAGAAAGAGTATGTTACGGAATTAAGTGACTGATAAATGACCGTTTTAAGATGCTTGATAGTCTAATTACTGGCAGTTTAAAACAAGTACCAAAGTATTTGAAAGCAGCAGAAGGAATGAAATGTCTTTTTTCTTCTTGATCTTTAATCTCGTGTGCTATGGTTTCTTATCTTTGCGTCATTACTACAAATGACGCAATGTATTGAAAATGATTTGTAACAAACCCGTCAATTTTGTCAATCTGGTTCCAAAGCTATTTTGTTCGTTATTGGTTAAATCGTACCATTACATTGCAAACGGGTGGGAGTTCGTTTACAACGTAAAACCGTCAAATTTTCGTGCAAGGTTAAACGAAATCATTGGTTTTCAAGAAACAGTATGTAATGAGACCAAGTCACTGATAAATGATCAATTTAGGATGCTTGATAGTCTAATCATTTGAAGTTTGAAACAAGTACCAAAGTATTTGAAAGTAGCAGAAGGAATGAAATGTCTTTTTCTTCTTAATCTTTAATCGCTTGTCTTTGCGTCATTACTACTAATGACGCAATGTATTGAAAATGATTTCTAACAAACCCGTCAATTTTGTCAATCTGATTACAAAGCTATTTTGTTCAAAAGAAACAAAAACTTTCATTTCTTGTTATGGCGGAAATCAGAAATTTAAAAAAAAAACTTAAGAAACTTCAGGAACTTCAAGAAAGAGTATGTTATGAAATCAAATGACTGATAAATGACCAATTTAAGATGCTTGATAGTCTAATTAATTGCAGTTTGAAACGAGTACCAAACTACTTGAGAGTAGAAGAATGAATAAAATGTCTTTTTTCTTGTGATCTTTAATCGCGTGTGCTATGGTTTCTTATTTTTGCGTCATTACTACTAATGACGCAATGTATTGAAAATGATTTGTAACACACCCGTCAATTTTGTCAATCTGATTGCAAAGCTATTTTGTTCAAAAGAAACAAAACTTTCATTTTTTATTATGACGGAATTCAGAAGTTTAAAATAAACTTGAATTTCAAAAAAGAGTGTATTATGAAATCAAGTGACTGACAACTGTCACCCTGGTGTATCTGACTCCTCTATGTAAGTTGCCACCTACCCTGAGCAAACTGTTATCCTTGTGTTTACACAAATGTGTTTCTACGGTGTTTTCGACCACCCCCAATAATTTATTGTCTGTTTGCCTTTGCAATTACCTCTCTGAACTGTTCAGTGCAATTGTGCCCTCCTGTAGACTAGTAACAACCACATTCCCTACGCATTATGCTCACGCAGATACCGTTGAATTTCTGACATGCCTTGTTTTGCGTACGGAAACTGAACATTCCTTAACCGTCTATTATCAGGGTAAATGTTCTTTCACCTATTTTCCTTTAAAATCCAACAGCAGATGTATTTTTGAGCACCTATTTTCTGTTAACAGCCTATCTTTATATTCACCTATTCTGTATCATGCACAATGATGAATCCAAATACCACTGTTAACTCGAACGCCGCTGCTGTTAGCATGCTTTATCCTCAGTCACCTGCTGATATGACACCAGTAATCTCAGTAAACAGCGAAGAGGGCGAAGATTCCGACATCGTCACTTTCTTAAATATGCAGACTTCTGAATTGAGACTAGATTTCGACTGTAACGATGCCGCAGTCCAAAATGTATTCACTCACTATCACACAGAGGATGAACTTCTTTCACTCACTCATAATGACGTAACTCAACTTTTTATTTCACATTTTAATATCAGAAGCTTAAATAAAAACTTCGATCAATTTCTTTCTCTTGTGAGCACGTTGAAAACTGAATATAATATTATCGGGCTCAGTGAAACTTGGTTAAAGGAGACATCACCCTCTTCGCTGCTTACAATAGACGGCTTTAGACTCATAACAAATAATAGAACATGGAAGAAAGGAGGAGGAGTCGGATTTTATGTGTCACAGAAATTAGATTGTGTTTTTTTGGAAAAATATAGCGTGATGTCAGAAGTTTTTGAGAGTGTATTTATTGAGGTCAAAACCTTGAATAAAGGTAATATTATAATTGGGGAGATTTATCGACCACCCAGCTCAAACCCTGCTGAATTTTTAGAGTTATTTTGCGACCTTATTTCAAGCAGTTATTTTGATAGTAAGACATGTTTTGTCATGGGTGACTTTAACCTCAATCTTCTTAATTACAACGATAATCTTATGTGCGCAGATTTTCTGAACCTTATGTTGTCGAAATCATTTATTCCCCTTACAAGAAAACCGACTCGAATAACTGATGATGTATCTACTCTTATTGATAACATTTTTGTAAATGATTTATTTTCTGACATCACATCTGGCATAATAGTTTCTGACGTCACTGATCATTTTCCAATCTATGCCCTTGTGTCAAATTTTATGATTACTAATGTTTCTCATACCCACAATCCGGGCATTCGTGTAATGTCTGAATCTAACCTTAATAAACTTAGGGAGAAATTAAGTTCAGAAGATTGGTCCACTGTATACTCTCAAAGCGATACTGATTTAGCATTTGAAAATTTTATGAATATTTTGACCACTAACTATGAATCTAGTGTTCCTCTTCAAAGGCCTCACCATTCAAATTACAAAAAAGTACCTCGACAACCATGGGTAACAAAATCTCTACTCAGGTCCATTAACCGCAAGAATAGTCTTTTTCATAAATATCGCAAAGATCCATGCCCTCGAAATAAATCAAGATATACTCGATATCGGAATATATTGACATCCTTAATACGTGTTGCTAAGCGGAATTATTTTTCGCGACAGTTTGTTAAATATAAACATGATGTGAAGAGTACGTGGAAGGTGATTAACGAGACACTCAAATACAAAACCAATACTGATCTTCCCAAATATATTTTGGCGGACGGCCGGCAGATTAACGATCCGGTTAGCATGGCGGAATCTTTTAATAATTATTTCGCAAGTCTTGGTCCACATCTTGCCAGTAAAATCCCGAAATCCTCAACTGAATATCATAGATACTTAGGTAATAGGAATCCTCAATCAATATTTTTCGAACCTATTGTTAAAGAAGAAATTGTTGATATCGTCAAGAATCTAAACGATAAAAAAAGTTCAGGATATGATGGAATTACAAATTTTCTTTTAAAAAATGTTCTGAATCAAATCATTTCTCCTTTAACATACATTTTTAATCAATCTCTACTTAATGGTAAAGTCCCCAATAAAATGAAAGTTGCAAAAGTTGTCCCTATCTTTAAGAAGGGACAGAAAGATTTGGTGAATAATTACCGACCAATATCTCTATTGACTTCGATCTCTAAAATCCTTGAAAGGTTAGTTTACACGCGATTATTGAAATTTCTCACAAATCATAATATTTTATCAGATTCTCAGTTTGGTTTCAGAAAACATTATAATACAACCCATGCTTTACTCACTTTTATAGACAAGGTAGCTCATGCTATAGATAATTTTGAGCATACAATTGGAGTTTTTCTTGATTTCTCTAAAGCTTTTGATACGATAGATCACGAAATTTTATTTTCTAAACTGTATCATTATGGAATTCGCGGGCCACCTCTCGAATGGTTTAAGAGTTACTTAACTGATAGAAAGCAATTTGTTAACATTAACGGCTATGATTCGCAGTTAAAACTTATCTCATGTGGAGTCCCACAGGGCTCCCTCTTGGGCCCACTTTTATTTATTTTATACATAAATGACCTTCAAAAATCATCGCCAATTTTATCATTTATTTGTTTTGCTGATGACACAAGTTTGTTTTGTTCTCATCGAGACCCTAATACATTAATTGATATGATGAATATTGAGCTTAGGTCTGTGCAATCCTGGATTTATGCCAACAAATTATCCCTGAATATAGAAAAAACTTATTATATGGTATTCAGTAATTCTTTGAATGTTGTCCCACATGAGATCAAAATAAATGATATATGTTTAACGCAGGTCAATAACGCGAAGTTTTTAGGGCTTTGGATTGACCGAGAATTATCCTGGAAAACTCATATTAATTTTGTAAGTAAAATTTTGTCCAGAAATATTGGAATTTTAAACAAGCTTAAACATTTGTTCCCTGTTTATATTTTGCAGAGTATATATTCTTCTTTAATATCTCCACACTTTAATTATGGAATTTTGGCGTGGGGAAACGCAATCAATTTACTATTAGATTCCCTTCTTCGCATTCAAAAGCGAGCAATAAGAATTATAAACCACGCCGGATATTTTGCTCATACCAACTGTTTTTTTCATCAAAACAGAATTCTGAAAATTCCAGACCTATTTTATTATAATCTTGGAATTTTCATGTATAAACTAACAACTAATGAATTACCATCCGTTTTTATTCACATGTTCAAAAGAAATCGCTCTATTCATTGCTACCCCACTCGTCAGAGTGACGCCTATCACCTTCCCCGTACTCGCACTATTTTTGCAAAGAAAACAATTATGTTTACTGGACCCAGATACTGGAATGACCTCCCTCAAGATATTACTTCTTCCTTATCCTTATTCACCTTCAAACGCAAACTAAAACGGCTATTACTTAGTGGATACACACTACCCGGCTCTTAGCAACATTCTCTTTTTTAATACCCCCAGTCTTTTGTCTTTGTCTGCAGCTCCAAGTTACTTCACGATACCGTTATAGCACTTTGTGTGTGTGTGTGTGTGTGTAAACACGGCGAAATATGTACAGTCTCGTTTAAGCGATACTAAAGTATTCATGTGGTTCGTTAGTTCGTTTTTAATACTGATTTTGCACTGGTACAATTTAAGTTGGTCGAGATAAACATGTCCGTTCTCCGTATAATTTCACGCCTATAAATTCGGGAACCTACAGTTTTTACAAGCGTCATTGCTTTTATGTAGGCCCCATCATATTTCTGACATTTATTTGTGATATCCTCAGATGAAAATGACCATTTATATTTGTGTGTAATGTTAGTTTGTCTTTTTTTCTTCAAACATAAGATATGGTTGTATATGTTTTGTACTTTTGTTTTATTGTCAATCATTTTGTGATCCCATCACTGAGAAATGGAAATATGAAATAAACTTGAAACTTGAAACTTGAAAACTTGAAAACTTGAAACTTGAACTGAGCAATTTAAGATGCTTGACAGTCTAATTACTTTAATTTGAAACAAGTACCAAAGTATTTGAAAATAGCAGAATGAATAAAATGTCTTTTTTCTTCTTGACCTTTAATGGCGTGTGCTATGGTTTCTTATCTTTGCGACATTACTACTAATGTATGACGCAATGTATTGAAAACGATTTGTAAGAAACCCGTCAATTTTGTCAATCTGGTTCCAAAGCTATTTTGTTCGTTATTGGTTAAATCGTACATTACATTGCAAACGGGTGGGAGTTCGTTTGCAACGTAAAACCATCAAATTTTCGTGCAAGGTAAGCGAATCATTGGTTTTCAAGAAAGAGTATGTTATGAAATCAAGTGACTGATTAATGACCAATTTAAGATGCTTGATAGTCTAATCATTTGCAGTTTGAAACAAGTACCAAACTATTTGAAAGTAGCAGAAGGAATGAAATGTCTTTTTTCTTCTTAATATTTAATCGCGAGTGCTATGGTTTCTTATATTTGCGTCATTACTACTAATGACGCAATGTATTGAAAATGATTTTTAACAAACCCGTCAATATTGTCCAACTAATTAGAAAGCTATTTTGTTCAAAAGAAACAAAATTGTCATTTCTTATAATGACGTAATTCAGAAGTTGAAAAGAAACTAAGAAACTTCAGGAACTTCAAGAAAGCGTATGTTAGGAAATCAAGTGACACAATGTATTGAAATGTAATGTATCAGTATAAATGACCAGTATAAATCGGTATAAATATATAGCTTGGGATGTTAACAACGTCATCTGACCACTCACATAGTGGCCCAGGCCGTAAGGGCCTGACAGTTAAAGTGACAATATAGGTTTTCTTGCACTTTACAAACGTTATGATATATCAAATGCTACATATCCTTGTATTTTCGTTATTTTGAGACATTGAAACGGCCTGGGCCATATTGGGGTGGGTATAAATGTGTAGCTTAAAATGATACCAACCTCATCTGACCACTCACATAGTGGCCCAGTCTGTAGGAGCCTGACAGTTAAAGTAGCAATGTAGGTGCCTCTTGCCATTTACAAAGGTCGCATATA